>NW_027660423.1:0-77000 GCF_963280865.1 Gymnoscopelus braueri | reverse complement strand
CATCAGTGTCCTTTTGGCACTTATCATTGTCCTTTTGGCATTAGTGTCCTTTTAGCATCAGTGTCCTTTGGCACTTATCATTGTCCTTTTGGCATTAGTGTCCTTTTAGCATCAGTGTCCTTTGGCACTTATCATTGTCCTTTTGGCATTAGTGTCCTTTTAGCATCAGTGTCCTTTTGGCACTTATCATTGTCCTTTTGGCATTAGTGTCCTTTTAGCATCAGTGTCCTTTTGGCACTTATCATTGTCCTTTTGGCATTAGTGTCCTTTTAGCATCAGTGTCCTTTTGGCACTTATCATTGTCCTTTTGGCATTAGTGTCCTTTTAGCATCAGTGTCCTTTTGGCACTTATCATTGTCCTTTTGGCATTAGTGTCCTTTTAGCATCAGTGTCCTTTTGGCACTTATCATTGTCCTTTTGGCATTAGTGTCCTTTTAGCATCAGTGTCCTTTTGGCACTTATCATTGTCCTTTTGGCATTAGTGTCCTTTTGGCATCAGTGTCCTTTTGGCACTTATCATTGTCCTTTTGGCATTAGTGTCCTTTTAGCATCAGTGTCCTTTTGGCACTTATTGTCCTTTTGGCATTAGTGTCCTTTTAGCATCAGTGTCCTTTTGGCACTTATCATTGTCCTTTTGGCATTAGTGTCCTTTTAGCATCAGTGTCCTTTTGGCACTTATCATTGTCCTTTTGGCATTAGTGTCCTTTTAGCATCAGTGTCCTTTTGGCACTTATCATTGTCCTTTTGGCATTAGTGTCCTTTTAGCATCAGTGTCCTTTTGGCACTTATCATTGTCCTTTTGGCATTAGTGTCCTTTTAGCATCAGTGTCCTTTTGGCACTTATCATTGTCCTTTTGGCATTAGTGTCCTTTTAGCATCAGTGTCCTTTTGGCACTTATCATTGTCCTTTTGGCATTAGTGTCCTTTAGGCATCAGTGTCCTTTTGGCACTTATCATTGTCCTTTTGGCATTAGTGTCCTTTTAGCATCAGTGTCCTTTTGGCACTTATCATTGTCCTTTTGGCATTAGTGTCCTTTTAGCATCAGTGTCCTTTTGGCACTTATCATTGTCCTTTTGGCATTAGTGTCCTTTTAGCATCAGTGTCCTTTTGGCACTTATCATTGTCCTTTTGGCATTAGTGTCCTTTTGGCATCAGTGTCCTTTTGGCACTTATCATTGTCCTTTTGGCATTAGTGTCCTTTTAGCATCAGTGTCCTTTTGGCACTTCAATGTCCTTTTGGCATTAGTGTCCTTTTAGCATCAGTGTCCTTTTGGCACTTATCATTGTCCTTTTGGCATTAGTGTCCTTTTAGCATCAGTGTCCTTTTGGCACTTATCATTGTCCTTTTGGCATTAGTGTCCTTTTAGCATCAGTGTCCTTTTGGCACTTATCATTGTCCTTTTGGCATTAGTGTCCTTTTAGCATCAGTGTCCTTTGGCACTTATCATTGTCCTTTTGGCATTAGTGTCCTTTTAGCATCAGTGTCCTTTTGGCACTTATCATTGTCCTTTTGGCATTAGTGTCCTTTTAGCATCAGTGTCCTTTTGGCACTTATCATTGTCCTTTTGGCATTAGTGTCCTTTTAGCATCAGTGTCCTTTTGGCACTTATCATTGTCCTTTTGGCATTAGTGTCCTTTTAGCATCAGTGTCCTTTTGGCACTTATCATTGTCCTTTTGGCATTAGTGTCCTTTTAGCATCAGTGTCCTTTTGGCACTTATCATTGTCCTTTTGGCATTAGTGTCCTTTTAGCATCAGTGTCCTTTTGGCACTTATCATTGTCCTTTTGGCATTAGTGTCCTTTTAGCATCAGTGTCCTTTTGGCACTTATCATTGTCCTTTTGGCATTAGTGTCCTTTTGGCATCAGTGTCCTTTTGGCACTTCAATGTCCTTTTGGCATCAGTGTCCTTTTAGCATCAGTGTCCTTTTGGCACTTATCATTGTCCTTTTGGCATTAGTGTCCTTTTAGCATCAGTGTCCTTTTGGCACTTATCATTGTCCTTTTGGCATTAGTGTCCTTTTAGCATCAGTGTCCTTTTGGCACTTATCATTGTCCTTTTGGCATTAGTGTCCTTTTAGCATCAGTGTCCTTTTGGCACTTATCATTGTCCTTTTGGCATTAGTGTCCTTTTAGCATCAGTGTCCTTTTGGCACTTATCATTGTCCTTTTGGCATTAGTGTCCTTTTAGCATCAGTGTCCTTTTGGCACTTATCATTGTCCTTTTGGCATTAGTGTCCTTTTAGCATCAGTGTCCTTTTGGCACTTATCATTGTCCTTTTGGCATTAGTGTCCTTTTGGCATCAGTGTCCTTTTGGCACTTATAGGTACAAACATACCCCAGTTATCATTGGCCTTTTGGCATTAGTGTCCTTTTGGCATCAGTGTCCTTTTGGCATCAATGTCCTTTTGGCATCAGTGTCCTTTTAGCATCAGTGTCCTTTTGGCACTTATCATTGTCCTTTTGGCATTAGTGTCCTTTTAGCATCAGTGTCCTTTTGGCACTTATCATTGTCCTTTTGGCATTAGTGTCCTTTTAGCATCAGTGTCCTTTTGGCACTTATCATTGTCCTTTTGGCATTAGTGTCCTTTTAGCATCAGTGTCCTTTTGGCACTTATTCATTGTCCTTTTGGCATTAGTGTCCTTTTAGCATCAGTGTCCTTTTGGCACTTATCATTGTCCTTTTGGCATTAGTGTCCTTTTGCATCAGTGTCCTTTTGGCACTTATAGGTACAACTACGCAGTATCATTGTCCTTTTGGCATTAGTGTCCTTTTGGCATCAGTGTCCTTTTGGCACTATCATTGTCCTTTTGGCATCAGTGTCCTTTTAGCATCAGTGTCCTTTTGGCACTTATCATTGTCCTTTTGGCATTAGTGTCCTTTTAGCATCAGTGTCCTTTTGGCACTTATCATTGTCCTTTTGGCATTAGTGTCCTTTTAGCATCAGTGTCCTTTTGGCACTTATCATTGTCCTTTTGGCATTAGTGTCCTTTTAGCATCAGTGTCCTTTTGGCACTTATCATTGTCCTTTTGGCATTAGTGTCCTTTTAGCATCAGTGTCCTTTTGGCACTTATCATTGTCCTTTTGGCATTAGTGTCCTTTTGGCATCAGTGTCCTTTTGGCATCAATGTCCTTTTGGCATCAGTGTCCTTTTAGCATCAGTGTCCTTTTGGCACTTATCATTGTCCTTTTTGGCATTAGTGTCCTTTTAGCATCAGTGTCCTTTTGGCACTTATCATTGTCCTTTTGGCATTAGTGTCCTTTAGCATCAGTGTCCTTTTGGCACTTATCATTGTCCTTTTGGCATTAGTGTCCTTTTAGCATCAGTGTCCTTTTGGCACTTATCATTGTCCTTTTGGCATTAGTGTCCTTTTAGCATCAGTGTCCTTTTGGCACTTATCATTGTCCTTTTGGCATTAGTGTCCTTTTAGCATCAGTGTTTTTGGCACTTATCATTGTCCTTTTGGCATTAGTGTCCTTTTAGCATCAGTGTCCTTTTGGCACTTATCATTGTCCTTTTGGCATTAGTGTCCTTTTAGCATCAGTGTCCTTTTGGCACTTATCATTGTCCTTTTGGCATTAGTGTCCTTTTAGCATCAGTGTCCTTTTGGCACTTATCATTGTCCTTTTGGCATTAGTGTCCTTTTGGCATCAGTGTCCTTTTGGCATCAATGTCCTTTTGGCATCAGTGTCCTTTTAGCATCAGTGTCCTTTTGGCACTTATCATTGTCCTTTTGGCATTAGTGTCCTTTTAGCATCAGTGTCCTTTTGGCACTTATCATTGTCCTTTTGGCATTAGTGTCCTTTTAGCATCAGTGTCCTTTTGGCACTTATCATTGTCCTTTTGGCATTAGTGTCCTTTTAGCATCAGTGTCCTTTTGGCACTTATCATTGTCCTTTTGGCATTAGTGTCCTTTTAGCATCAGTGTCCTTTTGTCACTTATCATTGTCCTTTTGGCATTAGTGTCCTTTTAGCATCAGTGTCCTTTTGGCACTTATCATTGTCCTTTTGGCATTAGTGTCCTTTTAGCATCAGTGTCCTTTTGGCACTTATCATTGTCCTTTTGGCATTAGTGTCCTTTTAGCATCAGTGTCCTTTTGGCACTTATCATTGTCCTTTTGGCATTAGTGTCCTTTTAGCATCAGTGTCCTTTTGGCACTTATCATTGTCCTTTTGGCATTAGTGTCCTTTTAGCATCAGTGTCCTTTTGGCACTTATCATTGTCCTTTTGGCATTAGTGTCCTTTTAGCATCAGTGTCCTTTTGGCACTTATCATTGTCCTTTTGGCATTAGTGTCCTTTTGGCATCAGTGTCCTTTTGGCACTTATCATTGTCCTTTTGGCATTAGTGTCCTTTTAGCATCAGTGTCCTTTTGGCACTTATCATTGTCCTTTTGGCATTAGTGTCCTTTTAGCATCAGTGTCCTTTTGGCACTTATCATTGTCCTTTTGGCATTAGTGTCCTTTTAGCATCAGTGTCCTTTTGGCACTTATCATTGTCCTTTTGGCATTAGTGTCCTTTTGGCATCAGTGTCCTTTTGGCATCATGTCCTTTTGGCATCAGTGTCCTTTTGCATCAGTGTCCTTTTAGCATCAGTGTCCTTTTGGCACTTATCATTGTCCTTTTGGCATTAGTGTCCTTTTAGCATCAGTGTCCTTTTGGCACTTATCATTGTCCTTTTGGCATTAGTGTCCTTTTAGCATCAGTGTCCTTTTGGCACTTATCATTGTCCTTTTGGCATTAGTGTCCTTTTAGCATCAGTGTCCTTTTGGCACTTATCATTGTCCTTTTGGCATTAGTGTCCTTTTAGCATCAGTGTCCTTTTGGCACTTATCATTGTCCTTTTGGCATTAGTGTCCTTTTAGCATCAGTGTCCTTTTGGCACTTATCATTGTGCTTTTGGCATTAGTGTCCTTTTAGCATCAGTGTCCTTTTGGCATCAGTGTCCTTTTAGCATCAGTGTCCTTTTGGCACTTATCATTGTCCTTTTGGCATTAGTATCCTTTTGGCATCAGTGTCCTTTTGGCATCAATGTCCTTTTGGCATCAGTGTCCTTTTAGCATCAGTGTCCTTTTGGCACTTATCATTGTCCTTTTGGCATTAGTGTCCTTTTAGCATCAGTGTCCTTTTGGCACTTATCATTGTCCTTTTGGCATTAGTGTCCTTTTAGCATCAGTGTCCTTTTGGCACTTATCATTGTCCTTTTGGCATTAGTGTCCTTTTAGCATCAGTGTCCTTTTGGCACTTATCATTGTCCTTTTGGCATTAGTGTCCTTTTAGCATCAGTGTCCTTTTGGCACTTATCATTGTCCTTTTGGCATTAGTGTCCTTTTAGCATCAGTGTCCTTTTGGCACTTATCATTGTCCTTTTGGCATTAGTGTCCTTTTAGCATCAGTGTCCTTTTGGCACTTATCATTGTCCTTTTGGCATTAGTGTCCTTTTAGCATCAGTGTCCTTTTGGCACTTATCATTGTCCTTTTGGCATTAGTGTCCTTTTAGCATCAGTGTCCTTTTGGCATCAGTGTCCTTTTAGCATCAGTGTCCTTTTGGCACTTATCATTGTCCTTTTGGCATTAGTATCCTTTTGGCATCAGTGTCCTTTTGGCATCAATGTCCTTTTGGCATCAGTGTCCTTTTAGCATCAGTGTCCTTTTGGCACTTATCATTGTCCTTTTGCATTAGTGTCCTTTTAGCATCAGTGTCCTTTTGGCACTTATCATTGTCCTTTTGGCATTAGTGTCCTTTTAGCATCAGTGTCCTTTTGGCACTTATCATTGTCCTTTTGGCATTAGTGTCCTTTTAGCATCAGTGTCCTTTTGGCACTTATCATTGTCCTTTTGGCATTAGTGTCCTTTTAGCATCAGTGTCCTTTTGGCACTTATCATTGTCCTTTTGGCATTAGTGTCCTTTTAGCATCAGTGTCCTTTTGTCACTTATCATTGTCCTTTTGGCATTAGTGTCCTTTTAGCATCAGTGTCCTTTTGGCACTTATCATTGTCCTTTTGGCATTAGTGTCCTTTTAGCATCAGTGTCCTTTTGGCACTTATCATTGTCCTTTTGGCATTAGTGTCCTTTTAGCATCATTGTCCTTTTGGCACTTATCATTGTCCTTTTGGCATTAGTGTCCTTTTAGCATCAGTGTCCTTTTGGCACTTATCATTGTCCTTTTGGCATTAGTGTCCTTTTAGCATCAGTGTCCTTTTGGCACTTATCATTGTCCTTTTGGCATTAGTGTCCTTTTAGCATCAGTGTCCTTTTGGCACTTATCATTGTCCTTTTGGCATTAGTGTCCTTTTGGCATCAGTGTCCTTTTGGCATCAATGTCCTTTTGGCATCAGTGTCCTTTTAGCATCAGTGTCCTTTTGGCACTTATCATTGTCCTTTTGGCATTAGTGTCCTTTTAGCATCAGTGTCCTTTTGGCACTTATCATTGTCCTTTTGGCATTAGTGTCCTTTTAGCATCAGTGTCCTTTTGGCACTTATCATTGTCCTTTTGGCATTAGTGTCCTTTTGGCATCAGTGTCCTTTTGGCATCAATGTCCTTTTGGCATCAGTGTCCTTTTAGCATCAGTGTCCTTTTAGCATCAGTGTCCTTTTGGCACTTATCATTGTCCTTTTGGCATTAGTGTCCTTTTAGCATCAGTGTCCTTTTGGCACTTATCATTGTCCTTTTGGCATTAGTGTCCTTTTAGCATCAGTGTCCTTTTGGCACTTATCATTGTCCTTTTGGCATTAGTGTCCTTTTAGCATCAGTGTCCTTTTGGCACTTATCATTGTCCTTTTGGCATTAGTGTCCTTTTAGCATCAGTGTCCTTTTGGCACTTATCATTGTCCTTTTGGCATTAGTGTCCTTTTAGCATCAGTGTCCTTTTGGCACTTATCATTGTGCTTTTGGCATTAGTGTCCTTTTAGCATCAGTGTCCTTTTGGCATCAGTGTCCTTTTAGCATCAGTGTCCTTTTGGCACTTATCATTGTCCTTTTGGCATTAGTATCCTTTTGGCATCAGTGTCCTTTTGGCATCAATGTCCTTTTGGCATCAGTGTCCTTTTAGCATCAGTGTCCTTTTGGCACTTATCATTGTCCTTTTGGCATTAGTGTCCTTTTAGCATCAGTGTCCTTTTGGCACTTATCATTGTCCTTTTGGCATTAGTGTCCTTTTAGCATCAGTGTCCTTTTGGCACTTATCATTGTCCTTTTGGCATTAGTGTCCTTTTAGCATCAGTGTCCTTTTGGCACTTATCATTGTCCTTTTGGCATTAGTGTCCTTTTAGCATCAGTGTCCTTTTGGCACTTATCATTGTCCTTTTGGCATTAGTGTCCTTTTAGCATCAGTGTCCTTTTGGCACTTATCATTGTCCTTTTGGCATTAGTGTCCTTTTAGCATCAGTGTCCTTTTGGCACTTATCATTGTCCTTTTGGCATTAGTGTCCTTTTAGCATCAGTGTCCTTTTGGCACTTATCATTGTCCTTTTGGCATTAGTGTCCTTTTAGCATCAGTGTCCTTTTGGCATCAGTGTCCTTTTAGCATCAGTGTCCTTTTGGCACTTATCATTGTCCTTTTGGCATTAGTATCCTTTTGGCATCAGTGTCCTTTTGGCATCAATGTCCTTTTGGCATCAGTGTCCTTTTAGCATCAGTGTCCTTTTGGCACTTATCATTGTCCTTTTTGCATTAGTGTCCTTTTAGCATCAGTGTCCTTTTGGCACTTATCATTGTCCTTTTGGCATTAGTGTCCTTTTAGCATCAGTGTCCTTTTGGCACTTATCATTGTCCTTTTGGCATTAGTGTCCTTTTAGCATCAGTGTCCTTTTGGCACTTATCATTGTCCTTTTGGCATTAGTGTCCTTTTAGCATCAGTGTCCTTTTGGCACTTATCATTGTCCTTTTGGCATTAGTGTCCTTTTGGCATCAGTGTCCTTTTGGCACTTATAGGTTACAAACATAACCCCAGTTATCATTGGCCTTTTGGCATTAGTGTCCTTTTGGCATCAGTGTCCTTTTGGCATCAATGTCCTTTTGGCATCAGTGTCCTTTTAGCATCAGTGTCCTTTTGGCACTTATCATTGTCCTTTTGGCATTAGTGTCCTTTTAGCATCAGTGTCCTTTTGGCACTTATCATTGTCCTTTTGGCATTAGTGTCCTTTTAGCATCAGTGTCCTTTTGGCACTTATCATTGTCCTTTTGGCATTAGTGTCCTTTTAGCATCAGTGTCCTTTTGGCACTTATCATTGTCCTTTTGGCATTAGTGTCCTTTTAGCATCAGTGTCCTTTTGGCACTTATCATTGTCCTTTTGGCATTAGTGTCCTTTTGGCATCAGTGTCCTTTTGGCATCAATGTCCTTTTGCCATCAGTGTCCTTTTAGCATCAGTGTCCTTTTAGCATCAGTGTCCTTTTGGCACTTATCATTGTCCTTTTGGCATTAGTGTCCTTTTAGCATCAGTGTCCTTTTGGCACTTATCATTGTCCTTTTGGCATTAGTGTCCTTTTAGCATCAGTGTCCTTTTGGCACTTATCATTGTCCTTTTGGCATTAGTGTCCTTTTAGCATCAGTGTCCTTTTGGCACTTATCATTGTCCTTTTGGCATTAGTGTCCTTTTAGCATCAGTGTCCTTTTGGCACTTATCATTGTCCTTTTGGCATTAGTGTCCTTTTGGCATCAGTGTCCTTTTGGCACTTATAGGTTACAAACATAACCCCAGTTATCATTGGCCTTTTGGCATTAGTGTCCTTTTGGCATCAGTGTCCTTTTGGCATCAATGTCCTTTTGGCATCAGTGTCCTTTTAGCATCAGTGTCCTTTTGGCACTTATCATTGTCCTTTTGGCATTAGTGTCCTTTTAGCATCAGTGTCCTTTTGGCACTTATCATTGTCCTTTTGGCATTAGTGTCCTTTTAGCATCAGTGTCCTTTTGGCACTTATCATTGTCCTTTTGGCATTAGTGTCCTTTTAGCATCAGTGTCCTTTTGGCACTTATCATTGTCCTTTTGGCATTAGTGTCCTTTTAGCATCAGTGTCCTTTTGGCACTTATCATTGTCCTTTTGGCATTAGTGTCCTTTTGGCATCAGTGTCCTTTTGGCATCAATGTCCTTTTGCCATCAGTGTCCTTTTAGCATCAGTGTCCTTTTAGCATCAGTGTCCTTTTGGCACTTATCATTGTCCTTTTGGCATTAGTGTCCTTTTAGCATCAGTGTCCTTTTGGCACTTATCATTGTCCTTTTGGCATTAGTGTCCTTTTAGCATCAGTGTCCTTTTGGCACTTATCATTGTCCTTTTGGCATTAGTGTCCTTTTAGCATCAGTGTCCTTTTGGCACTTATCATTGTCCTTTTGGCATTAGTGTCCTTTTAGCATCAGTGTCCTTTTGGCACTTATCATTGTCCTTTTGGCATTAGTGTCCTTTTAGCATCAGTGTCCTTTTGGCACTTATCATTGTCCTTTTGGCATTAGTGTCCTTTTAGCATCAGTGTCCTTTTGGCACTTATCATTGTCCTTTTGGCATTAGTGTCCTTTTAGCATCAGTGTCCTTTTGGCACTTATCATTGTCCTTTTGGCATTAGTGTCCTTTTAGCATCAGTGTCCTTTTGGCACTTATCATTGTCCTTTTGGCATTAGTGTCCTTTTAGCATCAGTGTCCTTTTGGCACTTATCATTGTCCTTTTGGCATTAGTGTCCTTTTGGCATCAGTGTCCTTTTGGCACTTATAGGTTACAAACATAACCCCAGTTATCATTGGCCTTTTGGCATTAGTGTCCTTTTGGCATCAGTGTCCTTTTGGCATCAATGTCCTTTTGGCATCAGTGTCCTTTTAGCATCAGTGTCCTTTTGGCACTTATCATTGTCCTTTTGGCATTAGTGTCCTTTTAGCATCAGTGTCCTTTTGGCACTTATCATTGTCCTTTTGGCATTAGTGTCCTTTTAGCATCAGTGTCCTTTTGGCACTTATCATTGTCCTTTTGGCATTAGTGTCCTTTTAGCATCAGTGTCCTTTTGGCACTTATCATTGTCCTTTTGGCATTAGTGTCCTTTTAGCATCAGTGTCCTTTTGGCACTTATCATTGTCCTTTTGGCATTAGTGTCCTTTTGGCATCAGTGTCCTTTTGGCATCAATGTCCTTTTGGCATCAGTGTCCTTTTAGCATCAGTGTCCTTTTGGCACTTATCATTGTCCTTTTGGCATTAGTGTCCTTTTAGCATCAGTGTCCTTTTGGCACTTATCATTGTCCTTTTGGCATTAGTGTCCTTTTAGCATCAGTGTCCTTTTGGCACTTATCATTGTCCTTTTGGCATTAGTGTCCTTTTAGCATCAGTGTCCTTTTGGCACTTATCATTGTCCTTTTGGCATTAGTGTCCTTTTAGCATCAGTGTCCTTTTGGCACTTATCATTGTCCTTTTGGCATTAGTGTCCTTTTAGCATCAGTGTCCTTTTGGCACTTATCATTGTCCTTTTGGCATTAGTGTCCTTTTAGCATCAGTGTCCTTTTGGCACTTATCATTGTCCTTTTGGCATTAGTGTCCTTTTAGCATCAGTGTCCTTTTGGCACTTATCATTGTCCTTTTGGCATTAGTGTCCTTTTAGCATCAGTGTCCTTTTGGCACTTATCATTGTCCTTTTGGCATTAGTGTCCTTTTGGCATCAGTGTCCTTTTGGCATCAATGTCCTTTTGGCATCAGTGTCCTTTTAGCATC
Source organism: Gymnoscopelus braueri (assembly GCF_963280865.1). Lineage (NCBI taxonomy): Eukaryota > Metazoa > Chordata > Actinopteri > Myctophiformes > Myctophidae > Gymnoscopelus > Gymnoscopelus braueri. The sequence continues at coordinate 66,309 of NW_027660423.1, read as the reverse complement.
AGTGTCCTTTTGGCACTTATCATTGTCCTTTTGGCATTAGTGTCCTTTTAGCATCAGTGTCCTTTTGGCACTTATCATTGTCCTTTTGGCATTAGTGTCCTTTTAGCATCAGTGTCCTTTTGGCACTTATCATTGTCCTTTTGGCATTAGTGTCCTTTTGGCATCAGTGTCCTTTTGGCACTTATCATTGTCCTTTTGGCATTAGTGTCCTTTTGGCATCAGTGTCCTTTTGGCATCAATGTCCTTTTGGCATCAGTGTCCTTTTAGCATCAGTGTCCTTTTGGCACTTATCATTGTCCTTTTGGCATTAGTGTCCTTTTAGCATCAGTGTCCTTTTGGCACTTATCATTGTCCTTTTGGCATTAGTGTCCTTTTAGCATCAGTGTCCTTTTGGCACTTATCATTGTCCTTTTGGCATTAGTGTCCTTTTAGCATCAGTGTCCTTTTGGCACTTATCATTGTCCTTTTGGCATTAGTGTCCTTTTAGCATCAGTGTCCTTTTGGCACTTATCATTGTCCTTTTGGCATTAGTGTCCTTTTAGCATCAGTGTCCTTTTGGCACTTATCATTGTCCTTTTGGCATTAGTGTCCTTTTAGCATCAGTGTCCTTTTGGCACTTATCATTGTCCTTTTGGCATTAGTGTCCTTTTGGCATCAGTGTCCTTTTGGCACTTATAGGTTACAAACATAACCCCAGTTATCATTGGCCTTTTGGCATTAGTGTCCTTTTGGCATCAGTGTCCTTTTGGCATCAATGTCCTTTTGGCATCAGTGTCCTTTTAGCATCAGTGTCCTTTTGGCACTTATCATTGTCCTTTTGGCATTAGTGTCCTTTTAGCATCAGTGTCCTTTTGGCACTTATCATTGTCCTTTTGGCATTAGTGTCCTTTTAGCATCAGTGTCCTTTTGGCACTTATCATTGTCCTTTTGGCATTAGTGTCCTTTTAGCATCAGTGTCCTTTTGGCACTTATTATTGTCCTTTTGGCATTAGTGTCCTTTTAGCATCAGTGTCCTTTTGGCACTTATCATTGTCCTTTTGGCATTAGTGTCCTTTTGGCATCAGTGTCCTTTTGGCACTTATAGGTTACAAACATAACCGCAGTTATCATTGGCCTTTTGGCATTAGTGTCCTTTTGGCATCAGTGTCCTTTTGGCATCAATGTCCTTTTGGCATCAGTGTCCTTTTAGCATCAGTGTCCTTTTGGCACTTATCATTGTCCTTTTGGCATTAGTGTCCTTTTAGCATCAGTGTCCTTTTGGCACTTATCATTGTCCTTTTGGCATTAGTGTCCTTTTAGCATCAGTGTCCTTTTGGCACTTATCATTGTCCTTTTGGCATTAGTGTCCTTTTAGCATCAGTGTCCTTTTGGCACTTATCATTGTCCTTTTGGCATTAGTGTCCTTTTAGCATCAGTGTCCTTTTGGCACTTATCATTGTCCTTTTGGCATTAGTGTCCTTTTGGCATCAGTGTCCTTTTGGCATCAATGTCCTTTTGGCATCAGTGTCCTTTTAGCATCAGTGTCCTTTTGGCACTTATCATTGTCCTTTTGGCATTAGTGTCCTTTTAGCATCAGTGTCCTTTTGGCACTTATCATTGTCCTTTTGGCATTAGTGTCCTTTTAGCATCAGTGTCCTTTTGGCACTTATCATTGTCCTTTTGGCATTAGTGTCCTTTTAGCATCAGTGTCCTTTTGGCACTTATCATTGTCCTTTTGGCATTAGTGTCCTTTTAGCATCAGTGTCCTTTTGGCACTTATCATTGTCCTTTTGGCATTAGTGTCCTTTTAGCATCAGTGTCCTTTTGGCACTTATCATTGTCCTTTTGGCATTAGTGTCCTTTTAGCATCAGTGTCCTTTTGGCACTTATCATTGTCCTTTTGGCATTAGTGTCCTTTTAGCATCAGTGTCCTTTTGGCACTTATCATTGTCCTTTTGGCATTAGTGTCCTTTTAGCATCAGTGTCCTTTTGGCACTTATCATTGTCCTTTTGGCATTAGTGTCCTTTTGGCATCAGTGTCCTTTTGGCATCAATGTCCTTTTGGCATCAGTGTCCTTTTAGCATCAGTGTCCTTTTGGCACTTATCATTGTCCTTTTGGCATTAGTGTCCTTTTAGCATCAGTGTCCTTTTGGCACTTATCATTGTCCTTTTGGCATTAGTGTCCTTTTAGCATCAGTGTCCTTTTGGCACTTATCATTGTCCTTTTGGCATTAGTGTCCTTTTAGCATCAGTGTCCTTTTGTCACTTATCATTGTCCTTTTGGCATTAGTGTCCTTTTAGCATCAGTGTCCTTTTGTCACTTATCATTGTCCTTTTGGCATTAGTGTCCTTTTAGCATCAGTGTCCTTTTGGCACTTATCATTGTCCTTTTGGCATTAGTGTCCTTTTAGCATCAGTGTCCTTTTGGCACTTATCATTGTCCTTTTGGCATTAGTGTCCTTTTAGCATCATTGTCCTTTTGGCACTTATCATTGTCCTTTTGGCATTAGTGTCCTTTTAGCATCAGTGTCCTTTTGGCACTTATCATTGTCCTTTTGGCATTAGTGTCCTTTTAGCATCAGTGTCCTTTTGGCACTTATCATTGTCCTTTTGGCATTAGTGTCCTTTTAGCATCAGTGTCCTTTTGGCACTTATCATTGTCCTTTTGGCATTAGTGTCCTTTTGGCATCAGTGTCCTTTTGGCATCAATGTCCTTTTGGCATCAGTGTCCTTTTAGCATCAGTGTCCTTTTGGCACTTATCATTGTCCTTTTGGCATTAGTGTCCTTTTAGCATCAGTGTCCTTTTGGCACTTATCATTGTCCTTTTGGCATTAGTGTCCTTTTAGCATCAGTGTCCTTTTGGCACTTATCATTGTCCTTTTGGCATTAGTGTCCTTTTGGCATCAGTGTCCTTTTGGCATCAATGTCCTTTTGGCATCAGTGTCCTTTTAGCATCAGTGTCCTTTTAGCATCAGTGTCCTTTTGGCACTTATCATTGTCCTTTTGGCATTAGTGTCCTTTTAGCATCAGTGTCCTTTTGGCACTTATCATTGTCCTTTTGGCATTAGTGTCCTTTTAGCATCAGTGTCCTTTTGGCACTTATCATTGTCCTTTTGGCATTAGTGTCCTTTTAGCATCAGTGTCCTTTTGGCACTTATCATTGTCCTTTTGGCATTAGTGTCCTTTTAGCATCAGTGTCCTTTTGGCACTTATCATTGTCCTTTTGGCATTAGTGTCCTTTTAGCATCAGTGTCCTTTTGGCACTTATCATTGTGCTTTTGGCATTAGTGTCCTTTTAGCATCAGTGTCCTTTTGGCATCAGTGTCCTTTTAGCATCAGTGTCCTTTTGGCACTTATCATTGTCCTTTTGGCATTAGTATCCTTTTGGCATCAGTGTCCTTTTGGCATCAATGTCCTTTTGGCATCAGTGTCCTTTTAGCATCAGTGTCCTTTTGGCACTTATCATTGTCCTTTTGGCATTAGTGTCCTTTTAGCATCAGTGTCCTTTTGGCACTTATCATTGTCCTTTTGGCATTAGTGTCCTTTTAGCATCAGTGTCCTTTTGGCACTTATCATTGTCCTTTTGGCATTAGTGTCCTTTTAGCATCAGTGTCCTTTTGGCACTTATCATTGTCCTTTTGGCATTAGTGTCCTTTTAGCATCAGTGTCCTTTTGGCACTTATCATTGTCCTTTTGGCATTAGTGTCCTTTTAGCATCAGTGTCCTTTTGGCACTTATCATTGTCCTTTTGGCATTAGTGTCCTTTTAGCATCAGTGTCCTTTTGGCACTTATCATTGTCCTTTTGGCATTAGTGTCCTTTTAGCATCAGTGTCCTTTTGGCACTTATCATTGTCCTTTTGGCATTAGTGTCCTTTTAGCATCAGTGTCCTTTTGGCATCAGTGTCCTTTTAGCATCAGTGTCCTTTTGGCACTTATCATTGTCCTTTTGGCATTAGTATCCTTTTGGCATCAGTGTCCTTTTGGCATCAATGTCCTTTTGGCATCAGTGTCCTTTTAGCATCAGTGTCCTTTTGGCACTTATCATTGTCCTTTTTGCATTAGTGTCCTTTTAGCATCAGTGTCCTTTTGGCACTTATCATTGTCCTTTTGGCATTAGTGTCCTTTTAGCATCAGTGTCCTTTTGGCACTTATCATTGTCCTTTTGGCATTAGTGTCCTTTTAGCATCAGTGTCCTTTTGGCACTTATCATTGTCCTTTTGGCATTAGTGTCCTTTTAGCATCAGTGTCCTTTTGGCACTTATCATTGTCCTTTTGGCATTAGTGTCCTTTTAGCATCAGTGTCCTTTTGTCACTTATCATTGTCCTTTTGGCATTAGTGTCCTTTTAGCATCAGTGTCCTTTTGGCACTTATCATTGTCCTTTTGGCATTAGTGTCCTTTTAGCATCAGTGTCCTTTTGGCACTTATCATTGTCCTTTTGGCATTAGTGTCCTTTTAGCATCATTGTCCTTTTGGCACTTATCATTGTCCTTTTGGCTTTAGTGTCCTTTTAGCATCAGTGTCCTTTTGGCACTTATCATTGTCCTTTTGGCATTAGTGTCCTTTTAGCATCAGTGTCCTTTTGGCACTTATTATTGTCCTTTTGGCATTAGTGTCCTTTTAGCATCAGTGTCCTTTTGGCACTTATCATTGTCCTTTTGGCATTAGTGTCCTTTTGGCATCAGTGTCCTTTTGGCATCAATGTCCTTTTGGCATCAGTGTCCTTTTAGCATCAGTGTCCTTTTGGCACTTATCATTGTCCTTTTGGCATTAGTGTCCTTTTAGCATCAGTGTCCTTTTGGCACTTATCATTGTCCTTTTGGCATTAGTGTCCTTTTAGCATCAGTGTCCTTTTGGCACTTATCATTGTCCTTTTGGCATTAGTGTCCTTTTGGCATCAGTGTCCTTTTGGCATCAATGTCCTTTTGGCATCAGTGTCCTTTTAGCATCAGTGTCCTTTTAGCATCAGTGTCCTTTTGGCACTTATCATTGTCCTTTTGGCATTAGTGTCCTTTTAGCATCAGTGTCCTTTTGGCACTTATCATTGTCCTTTTGGCATTAGTGTCCTTTTAGCATCAGTGTCCTTTTGGCACTTATCATTGTCCTTTTGGCATTAGTGTCCTTTTAGCATCAGTGTCCTTTTGGCACTTATCATTGTCCTTTTGGCATTAGTGTCCTTTTAGCATCAGTGTCCTTTTGGCACTTATCATTGTCCTTTTGGCATTAGTGTCCTTTTAGCATCAGTGTCCTTTTGGCACTTATCATTGTGCTTTTGGCATTAGTGTCCTTTTAGCATCAGTGTCCTTTTGGCATCAGTGTCCTTTTAGCATCAGTGTCCTTTTGGCACTTATCATTGTCCTTTTGGCATTAGTATCCTTTTGGCATCAGTGTCCTTTTGGCATCAATGTCCTTTTGGCATCAGTGTCCTTTTAGCATCAGTGTCCTTTTGGCACTTATCATTGTCCTTTTGGCATTAGTGTCCTTTTAGCATCAGTGTCCTTTTGGCACTTATCATTGTCCTTTTGGCATTAGTGTCCTTTTAGCATCAGTGTCCTTTTGGCACTTATCATTGTCCTTTTGGCATTAGTGTCCTTTTAGCATCAGTGTCCTTTTGGCACTTATCATTGTCCTTTTGGCATTAGTGTCCTTTTAGCATCAGTGTCCTTTTGGCACTTATCATTGTCCTTTTGGCATTAGTGTCCTTTTAGCATCAGTGTCCTTTTGGCACTTATCATTGTCCTTTTGGCATTAGTGTCCTTTTAGCATCAGTGTCCTTTTGGCACTTATCATTGTCCTTTTGGCATTAGTGTCCTTTTAGCATCAGTGTCCTTTTGGCACTTATCATTGTCCTTTTGGCATTAGTGTCCTTTTAGCATCAGTGTCCTTTTGGCATCAGTGTCCTTTTAGCATCAGTGTCCTTTTGGCACTTATCATTGTCCTTTTGGCATTAGTATCCTTTTGGCATCAGTGTCCTTTTGGCATCAATGTCCTTTTGGCATCAGTGTCCTTTTAGCATCAGTGTCCTTTTGGCACTTATCATTGTCCTTTTTGCATTAGTGTCCTTTTAGCATCAGTGTCCTTTTGGCACTTATCATTGTCCTTTTGGCATTAGTGTCCTTTTAGCATCAGTGTCCTTTTGGCACTTATCATTGTCCTTTTGGCATTAGTGTCCTTTTAGCATCAGTGTCCTTTTGGCACTTATCATTGTCCTTTTGGCATTAGTGTCCTTTTAGCATCAGTGTCCTTTTGGCACTTATCATTGTCCTTTTGGCATTAGTGTCCTTTTGGCATCAGTGTCCTTTTGGCACTTATAGGTTACAAACATAACCCCAGTTATCATTGGCCTTTTGGCATTAGTGTCCTTTTGGCATCAGTGTCCTTTTGGCATCAATGTCCTTTTGGCATCAGTGTCCTTTTAGCATCAGTGTCCTTTTGGCACTTATCATTGTCCTTTTGGCATTAGTGTCCTTTTAGCATCAGTGTCCTTTTGGCACTTATCATTGTCCTTTTGGCATTAGTGTCCTTTTAGCATCAGTGTCCTTTTGGCACTTATCATTGTCCTTTTGGCATTAGTGTCCTTTTAGCATCAGTGTTCTTTTGGCACTTATCATTGTCCTTTTGGCATTAGTGTCCTTTTAGCATCAGTGTCCTTTTGGCACTTATCATTGTCCTTTTGGCATTAGTGTCCTTTTGGCATCAGTGTCCTTTTGGCATCAATGTCCTTTTGCCATCAGTGTCCTTTTAGCATCAGTGTCCTTTTAGCATCAGTGTCCTTTTGGCACTTATCATTGTCCTTTTGGCATTAGTGTCCTTTTAGCATCAGTGTCCTTTTGGCACTTATCATTGTCCTTTTGGCATTAGTGTCCTTTTAGCATCAGTGTCCTTTTGGCACTTATCATTGTCCTTTTGGCATTAGTGTCCTTTTAGCATCAGTGTCCTTTTGGCACTTATCATTGTCCTTTTGGCATTAGTGTCCTTTTAGCATCAGTGTCCTTTTGGCACTTATCATTGTCCTTTTGGCATTAGTGTCCTTTTGGCATCAGTGTCCTTTTGGCACTTATAGGTTACAAACATAACCCCAGTTATCATTGGCCTTTTGGCATTAGTGTCCTTTTGGCATCAGTGTCCTTTTGGCATCAATGTCCTTTTGGCATCAGTGTCCTTTTAGCATCAGTGTCCTTTTGGCACTTATCATTGTCCTTTTGGCATTAGTGTCCTTTTAGCATCAGTGTCCTTTTGGCACTTATCATTGTCCTTTTGGCATTAGTGTCCTTTTAGCATCAGTGTCCTTTTGGCACTTATCATTGTCCTTTTGGCATTAGTGTCCTTTTAGCATCAGTGTCCTTTTGGCACTTATCATTGTCCTTTTGGCATTAGTGTCCTTTTAGCATCAGTGTCCTTTTGGCACTTATCATTGTCCTTTTGGCATTAGTGTCCTTTTGGCATCAGTGTCCTTTTGGCATCAATGTCCTTTTGCCATCAGTGTCCTTTTAGCATCAGTGTCCTTTTAGCATCAGTGTCCTTTTGGCACTTATCATTGTCCTTTTGGCATTAGTGTCCTTTTAGCATCAGTGTCCTTTTGGCACTTATCATTGTCCTTTTGGCATTAGTGTCCTTTTAGCATCAGTGTCCTTTTGGCACTTATCATTGTCCTTTTGGCATTAGTGTCCTTTTAGCATCAGTGTCCTTTTGGCACTTATCATTGTCCTTTTGGCATTAGTGTCCTTTTAGCATCAGTGTCCTTTTGGCACTTATCATTGTCCTTTTGGCATTAGTGTCCTTTTAGCATCAGTGTCCTTTTGGCACTTATCATTGTCCTTTTGGCATTAGTGTCCTTTTAGCATCAGTGTCCTTTTGGCACTTATCATTGTCCTTTTGGCATTAGTGTCCTTTTAGCATCAGTGTCCTTTTGGCACTTATCATTGTCCTTTTGGCATTAGTGTCCTTTTAGCATCAGTGTCCTTTTGGCACTTATCATTGTCCTTTTGGCATTAGTGTCCTTTTGGCATCAGTGTCCTTTTGGCACTTATAGGTTACAAACATAACCCCAGTTATCATTGGCCTTTTGGCATTAGTGTCCTTTTGGCATCAGTGTCCTTTTGGCATCAATGTCCTTTTGGCATCAGTGTCCTTTTAGCATCAGTGTCCTTTTGGCACTTATCATTGTCCTTTTGGCATTAGTGTCCTTTTAGCATCAGTGTCCTTTTGGCACTTATCATTGTCCTTTTGGCATTAGTGTCCTTTTAGCATCAGTGTCCTTTTGGCACTTATCATTGTCCTTTTGGCATTAGTGTCCTTTTAGCATCAGTGTCCTTTTGGCACTTATCATTGTCCTTTTGGCATTAGTGTCCTTTTAGCATCAGTGTCCTTTTGGCACTTATCATTGTCCTTTTGGCATTAGTGTCCTTTTGGCATCAGTGTCCTTTTGGCATCAATGTCCTTTTGGCATCAGTGTCCTTTTAGCATCAGTGTCCTTTTGGCACTTATCATTGTCCTTTTGGCATTAGTGTCCTTTTAGCATCAGTGTCCTTTTGGCACTTATCATTGTCCTTTTGGCATTAGTGTCCTTTTAGCATCAGTGTCCTTTTGGCACTTATCATTGTCCTTTTGGCATTAGTGTCCTTTTAGCATCAGTGTCCTTTTGGCACTTATCATTGTCCTTTTGGCATTAGTGTCCTTTTAGCATCAGTGTCCTTTTGGCACTTATCATTGTCCTTTTGGCATTAGTGTCCTTTTAGCATCAGTGTCCTTTTGGCACTTATCATTGTCCTTTTGGCATTAGTGTCCTTTTAGCATCAGTGTCCTTTTGGCACTTATCATTGTCCTTTTGGCATTAGTGTCCTTTTAGCATCAGTGTCCTTTTGGCACTTATCATTGTCCTTTTGGCATTAGTGTCCTTTTAGCATCAGTGTCCTTTTGGCACTTATCATTGTCCTTTTGGCATTAGTGTCCTTTTGGCATCAGTGTCCTTTTGGCATCAATGTCCTTTTGGCATCAGTGTCCTTTTAGCATCAGTGTCCTTTTGGCACTTATCATTGTCCTTTTGGCATTAGTGTCCTTTTAGCATCAGTGTCCTTTTGGCACTTATCATTGTCCTTTTGGCATTAGTGTCCTTTTAGCATCAGTGTCCTTTTGGCACTTATCATTGTCCTTTTGGCATTAGTGTCCTTTTAGCATCAGTGTCCTTTTGGCACTTATCATTGTCCTTTTGGCATTAGTGTCCTTTTAGCATCAGTGTCCTTTTGGCACTTATCATTGTCCTTTTGGCATTAGTGTCCTTTTAGCATCAGTGTCCTTTTGGCACTTATCATTGTCCTTTTGGCATTAGTGTCCTTTTAGCATCAGTGTCCTTTTGGCACTTATCATTGTCCTTTTGGCATTAGTGTCCTTTTAGCATCAGTGTCCTTTTGGCACTTATCATTGTCCTTTTGGCATTAGTGTCCTTTTAGCATCAGTGTCCTTTTGGCACTTATCATTGTCCTTTTGGCATTAGTGTCCTTTTAGCATCAGTGTCCTTTTGGCACTTATCATTGTCCTTTTGGCATTAGTGTCCTTTTAGCATCAGTGTCCTTTTGGCACTTATCATTGTCCTTTTGGCATTAGTGTCCTTTTAGCATCAGTGTCCTTTTGGCACTTATCATTGTCCTTTTGGCATTAGTGTCCTTTTGGCATCAGTGTCCTTTTGGCACTTATCATTGTCCTTTTGGCATTAGTGTCCTTTTGGCATCAGTGTCCTTTTGGCATCAATGTCCTTTTGGCATCAGTGTCCTTTTAGCATCAGTGTCCTTTTGGCACTTATCATTGTCCTTTTGGCATTAGTGTCCTTTTAGCATCAGTGTCCTTTTGGCACTTATCATTGTCCTTTTGGCATTAGTGTCCTTTTAGCATCAGTGTCCTTTTGGCACTTATCATTGTCCTTTTGGCATTAGTGTCCTTTTAGCATCAGTGTCCTTTTGGCACTTATCATTGTCCTTTTGGCATTAGTGTCCTTTTAGCATCAGTGTCCTTTTGGCACTTATCATTGTCCTTTTGGCATTAGTGTCCTTTTAGCATCAGTGTCCTTTTGGCACTTATCATTGTCCTTTTGGCATTAGTGTCCTTTTAGCATCAGTGTCCTTTTGGCACTTATCATTGTCCTTTTGGCATTAGTGTCCTTTTGGCATCAGTGTCCTTTTGGCACTTACAGGTTACAAACATAACCCCAGTTATCATTGGCCTTTTGGCATTAGTGTCCTTTTGGCATCAGTGTCCTTTTGGCATCAATGTCCTTTTGGCATCAGTGTCCTTTTAGCATCAGTGTCCTTTTGGCACTTATCATTGTCCTTTTGGCATTAGTGTCCTTTTAGCATCAGTGTCCTTTTGGCACTTATCATTGTCCTTTTGGCATTAGTGTCCTTTTAGCATCAGTGTCCTTTTGGCACTTATCATTGTCCTTTTGGCATTAGTGTCCTTTTAGCATCAGTGTCCTTTTGGCACTTATTATTGTCCTTTTGGCATTAGTGTCCTTTTAGCATCAGTGTCCTTTTGGCACTTATCATTGTCCTTTTGGCATTAGTGTCCTTTTGGCATCAGTGTCCTTTTGGCACTTATAGGTTACAAACATAACCGCAGTTATCATTGGCCTTTTGGCATTAGTGTCCTTTTGGCATCAGTGTCCTTTTGGCATCAATGTCCTTTTGGCATCAGTGTCCTTTTAGCATCAGTGTCCTTTTGGCACTTATCATTGTCCTTTTGGCATTAGTGTCCTTTTAGCATCAGTGTCCTTTTGGCACTTATCATTGTCCTTTTGGCATTAGTGTCCTTTTAGCATCAGTGTCCTTTTGGCACTTATCATTGTCCTTTTGGCATTAGTGTCCTTTTAGCATCAGTGTCCTTTTGGCACTTATCATTGTCCTTTTGGCATTAGTGTCCTTTTAGCATCAGTGTCCTTTTGGCACTTATCATTGTCCTTTTGGCATTAGTGTCCTTTTGGCATCAGTGTCCTTTTGGCATCAATGTCCTTTTGGCATCAGTGTCCTTTTAGCATCAGTGTCCTTTTGGCACTTATCATTGTCCTTTTGGCATTAGTGTCCTTTTAGCATCAGTGTCCTTTTGGCACTTATCATTGTCCTTTTGGCATTAGTGTCCTTTTAGCATCAGTGTCCTTTTGGCACTTATCATTGTCCTTTTGGCATTAGTGTCCTTTTAGCATCAGTGTCCTTTTGGCACTTATCATTGTCCTTTTGGCATTAGTGTCCTTTTAGCATCAGTGTCCTTTTGGCACTTATCATTGTCCTTTTGGCATTAGTGTCCTTTTAGCATCAGTGTCCTTTTGGCACTTATCATTGTCCTTTTGGCATTAGTGTCCTTTTAGCATCAGTGTCCTTTTGGCACTTATCATTGTCCTTTTGGCATTAGTGTCCTTTTAGCATCAGTGTCCTTTTGGCACTTATCATTGTCCTTTTGGCATTAGTGTCCTTTTAGCATCAGTGTCCTTTTGGCACTTATCATTGTCCTTTTGGCATTAGTGTCCTTTTGGCATCAGTGTCCTTTTGGCATCAATGTCCTTTTGGCATCAGTGTCCTTTTAGCATCAGTGTCCTTTTGGCACTTATCATTGTCCTTTTGGCATTAGTGTCCTTTTAGCATCAGTGTCCTTTTGGCACTTATCATTGTCCTTTTGGCATTAGTGTCCTTTTAGCATCAGTGTCCTTTTGGCACTTATCATTGTCCTTTTGGCATTAGTGTCCTTTTAGCATCAGTGTCCTTTTGTCACTTATCATTGTCCTTTTGGCATTAGTGTCCTTTTAGCATCAGTGTCCTTTTGTCACTTATCATTGTCCTTTTGGCATTAGTGTCCTTTTAGCATCAGTGTCCTTTTGGCACTTATCATTGTCCTTTTGGCATTAGTGTCCTTTTAGCATCAGTGTCCTTTTGGCACTTATCATTGTCCTTTTGGCATTAGTGTCCTTTTAGCATCATTGTCCTTTTGGCACTTATCATTGTCCTTTTGGCATTAGTGTCCTTTTAGCATCAGTGTCCTTTTGGCACTTATCATTGTCCTTTTGGCATTAGTGTCCTTTTAGCATCAGTGTCCTTTTGGCACTTATCATTGTCCTTTTGGCATTAGTGTCCTTTTAGCATCAGTGTCCTTTTGGCACTTATCATTGTCCTTTTGGCATTAGTGTCCTTTTGGCATCAGTGTCCTTTTGGCATCAATGTCCTTTTGGCATCAGTGTCCTTTTAGCATCAGTGTCCTTTTGGCACTTATCATTGTCCTTTTGGCATTAGTGTCCTTTTAGCATCAGTGTCCTTTTGGCACTTATCATTGTCCTTTTGGCATTAGTGTCCTTTTAGCATCAGTGTCCTTTTGGCACTTATCATTGTCCTTTTGGCATTAGTGTCCTTTTGGCATCAGTGTCCTTTTGGCATCAATGTCCTTTTGGCATCAGTGTCCTTTTAGCATCAGTGTCCTTTTAGCATCAGTGTCCTTTTGGCACTTATCATTGTCCTTTTGGCATTAGTGTCCTTTTAGCATCAGTGTCCTTTTGGCACTTATCATTGTCCTTTTGGCATTAGTGTCCTTTTAGCATCAGTGTCCTTTTGGCACTTATCATTGTCCTTTTGGCATTAGTGTCCTTTTAGCATCAGTGTCCTTTTGGCACTTATCATTGTCCTTTTGGCATTAGTGTCCTTTTAGCATCAGTGTCCTTTTGGCACTTATCATTGTCCTTTTGGCATTAGTGTCCTTTTAGCATCAGTGTCCTTTTGGCACTTATCATTGTGCTTTTGGCATTAGTGTCCTTTTAGCATCAGTGTCCTTTTGGCATCAGTGTCCTTTTAGCATCAGTGTCCTTTTGGCACTTATCATTGTCCTTTTGGCATTAGTATCCTTTTGGCATCAGTGTCCTTTTGGCATCAATGTCCTTTTGGCATCAGTGTCCTTTTAGCATCAGTGTCCTTTTGGCACTTATCATTGTCCTTTTGGCATTAGTGTCCTTTTAGCATCAGTGTCCTTTTGGCACTTATCATTGTCCTTTTGGCATTAGTGTCCTTTTAGCATCAGTGTCCTTTTGGCACTTATCATTGTCCTTTTGGCATTAGTGTCCTTTTAGCATCAGTGTCCTTTTGGCACTTATCATTGTCCTTTTGGCATTAGTGTCCTTTTAGCATCAGTGTCCTTTTGGCACTTATCATTGTCCTTTTGGCATTAGTGTCCTTTTAGCATCAGTGTCCTTTTGGCACTTATCATTGTCCTTTTGGCATTAGTGTCCTTTTAGCATCAGTGTCCTTTTGGCACTTATCATTGTCCTTTTGGCATTAGTGTCCTTTTAGCATCAGTGTCCTTTTGGCACTTATCATTGTCCTTTTGGCATTAGTGTCCTTTTAGCATCAGTGTCCTTTTGGCATCAGTGTCCTTTTAGCATCAGTGTCCTTTTGGCACTTATCATTGTCCTTTTGGCATTAGTATCCTTTTGGCATCAGTGTCCTTTTGGCATCAATGTCCTTTTGGCATCAGTGTCCTTTTAGCATCAGTGTCCTTTTGGCACTTATCATTGTCCTTTTTGCATTAGTGTCCTTTTAGCATCAGTGTCCTTTTGGCACTTATCATTGTCCTTTTGGCATTAGTGTCCTTTTAGCATCAGTGTCCTTTTGGCACTTATCATTGTCCTTTTGGCATTAGTGTCCTTTTAGCATCAGTGTCCTTTTGGCACTTATCATTGTCCTTTTGGCATTAGTGTCCTTTTAGCATCAGTGTCCTTTTGGCACTTATCATTGTCCTTTTGGCATTAGTGTCCTTTTGGCATCAGTGTCCTTTTGGCACTTATAGGTTACAAACATAACCCCAGTTATCATTGGCCTTTTGGCATTAGTGTCCTTTTGGCATCAGTGTCCTTTTGGCATCAATGTCCTTTTGGCATCAGTGTCCTTTTAGCATCAGTGTCCTTTTGGCACTTATCATTGTCCTTTTGGCATTAGTGTCCTTTTAGCATCAGTGTCCTTTTGGCACTTATCATTGTCCTTTTGGCATTAGTGTCCTTTTAGCATCAGTGTCCTTTTGGCACTTATCATTGTCCTTTTGGCATTAGTGTCCTTTTAGCATCAGTGTCCTTTTGGCACTTATCATTGTCCTTTTGGCATTAGTGTCCTTTTAGCATCAGTGTCCTTTTGGCACTTATCATTGTCCTTTTGGCATTAGTGTCCTTTTGGCATCAGTGTCCTTTTGGCATCAATGTCCTTTTGCCATCAGTGTCCTTTTAGCATCAGTGTCCTTTTAGCATCAGTGTCCTTTTGGCACTTATCATTGTCCTTTTGGCATTAGTGTCCTTTTAGCATCAGTGTCCTTTTGGCACTTATCATTGTCCTTTTGGCATTAGTGTCCTTTTAGCATCAGTGTCCTTTTGGCACTTATCATTGTCCTTTTGGCATTAGTGTCCTTTTAGCATCAGTGTCCTTTTGGCACTTATCATTGTCCTTTTGGCATTAGTGTCCTTTTAGCATCAGTGTCCTTTTGGCACTTATCATTGTCCTTTTGGCATTAGTGTCCTTTTGGCATCAGTGTCCTTTTGGCACTTATAGGTTACAAACATAACCCCAGTTATCATTGGCCTTTTGGCATTAGTGTCCTTTTGGCATCAGTGTCCTTTTGGCATCAATGTCCTTTTGGCATCAGTGTCCTTTTAGCATCAGTGTCCTTTTGGCACTTATCATTGTCCTTTTGGCATTAGTGTCCTTTTAGCATCAGTGTCCTTTTGGCACTTATCATTGTCCTTTTGGCATTAGTGTCCTTTTAGCATCAGTGTCCTTTTGGCACTTATCATTGTCCTTTTGGCATTAGTGTCCTTTTAGCATCAGTGTCCTTTTGGCACTTATCATTGTCCTTTTGGCATTAGTGTCCTTTTAGCATCAGTGTCCTTTTGGCACTTATCATTGTCCTTTTGGCATTAGTGTCCTTTTGGCATCAGTGTCTTTTTGGCATCAATGTCCTTTTGCCATCAGTGTCCTTTTAGCATCAGTGTCCTTTTAGCATCAGTGTCCTTTTGGCACTTATCATTGTCCTTTTGGCATTAGTGTCCTTTTAGCATCAGTGTCCTTTTGGCACTTATCATTGTCCTTTTGGCATTAGTGTCCTTTTAGCATCAGTGTCCTTTTGGCACTTATCATTGTCCTTTTGGCATTAGTGTCCTTTTAGCATCAGTGTCCTTTTGGCACTTATCATTGTCCTTTTGGCATTAGTGTCCTTTTAGCATCAGTGTCCTTTTGGCACTTATCATTGTCCTTTTGGCATTAGTGTCCTTTTAGCATCAGTGTCCTTTTGGCACTTATCATTGTCCTTTTGGCATTAGTGTCCTTTTAGCATCAGTGTCCTTTTGGCACTTATCATTGTCCTTTTGGCATTAGTGTCCTTTTAGCATCAGTGTCCTTTTGGCACTTATCATTGTCCTTTTGGCATTAGTGTCCTTTTAGCATCAGTGTCCTTTTGGCACTTATCATTGTCCTTTTGGCATTAGTGTCCTTTTGGCATCAGTGTCCTTTTGGCACTTATAGGTTACAAACATAACCCCAGTTATCATTGGCCTTTTGGCATTAGTGTCCTTTTGGCATCAGTGTCCTTTTGGCATCAATGTCCTTTTGGCATCAGTGTCCTTTTAGCATCAGTGTCCTTTTGGCACTTATCATTGTCCTTTTGGCATTAGTGTCCTTTTAGCATCAGTGTCCTTTTGGCACTTATCATTGTCCTTTTGGCATTAGTGTCCTTTTAGCATCAGTGTCCTTTTGGCACTTATCATTGTCCTTTTGGCATTAGTGTCCTTTTAGCATCAGTGTCCTTTTGGCACTTATCATTGTCCTTTTGGCATTAGTGTCCTTTTAGCATCAGTGTCCTTTTGGCACTTATCATTGTCCTTTTGGCATTAGTGTCCTTTTGGCATCAGTGTCCTTTTGGCATCAATGTCCTTTTGGCATCAGTGTCCTTTTAGCATCAGTGTCCTTTTGGCACTTATCATTGTCCTTTTGGCATTAGTGTCCTTTTAGCATCAGTGTCCTTTTGGCACTTATCATTGTCCTTTTGGCATTAGTGTCCTTTTAGCATCAGTGTCCTTTTGGCACTTATCATTGTCCTTTTGGCATTAGTGTCCTTTTAGCATCAGTGTCCTTTTGGCACTTATCATTGTCCTTTTGGCATTAGTGTCCTTTTAGCATCAGTGTCCTTTTGGCACTTATCATTGTCCTTTTGGCATTAGTGTCCTTTTAGCATCAGTGTCCTTTTGGCACTTATCATTGTCCTTTTGGCATTAGTGTCCTTTTAGCATCAGTGTCCTTTTGGCACTTATCATTGTCCTTTTGGCATTAGTGTCCTTTTAGCATCAGTGTCCTTTTGGCACTTATCATTGTCCTTTTGGCATTAGTGTCCTTTTAGCATCAGTGTCCTTTTGGCACTTATCATTGTCCTTTTGGCATTAGTGTCCTTTTGGCATCAGTGTCCTTTTGGCATCAATGTCCTTTTGGCATCAGTGTCCTTTTAGCATCAGTGTCCTTTTGGCACTTATCATTGTCCTTTTGGCATTAGTGTCCTTTTAGCATCAGTGTCCTTTTGGCACTTATCATTGTCCTTTTGGCATTAGTGTCCTTTTAGCATCAGTGTCCTTTTGGCACTTATCATTGTCCTTTTGGCATTAGTGTCCTTTTAGCATCAGTGTCCTTTTGGCACTTATCATTGTCCTTTTGGCATTAGTGTCCTTTTAGCATCAGTGTCCTTTTGGCACTTATCATTGTCCTTTTGGCATTAGTGTCCTTTTAGCATCAGTGTCCTTTTGGCACTTATCATTGTCCTTTTGGCATTAGTGTCCTTTTAGCATCAGTGTCCTTTTGGCACTTATCATTGTCCTTTTGGCATTAGTGTCCTTTTAGCATCAGTGTCCTTTTGGCACTTATCATTGTCCTTTTGGCATTAGTGTCCTTTTAGCATCAGTGTCCTTTTGGCACTTATCATTGTCCTTTTGGCATTAGTGTCCTTTTAGCATCAGTGTCCTTTTGGCACTTATCATTGTCCTTTTGGCATTAGTGTCCTTTTAGCATCAGTGTCCTTTTGGCACTTATCTTTGTCCTTTTGGCATTAGTGTCCTTTTAGCATCAGTGTCCTTTTGGCACTTATCATTGTCCTTTTGGCATTAGTGTCCTTTTGGCATCAGTGTCCTTTTGGCACTTATCATTGTCCTTTTGGCATTAGTGTCCTTTTGGCATCAGTGTCCTTTTGGCATCAATGTCCTTTTGGCATCAGTGTCCTTTTAGCATCAGTGTCCTTTTGGCACTTATCATTGTCCTTTTGGCATTAGTGTCCTTTTAGCATCAGTGTCCTTTTGGCACTTATCATTGTCCTTTTGGCATTAGTGTCCTTTTAGCATCAGTGTCCTTTTGGCACTTATCATTGTCCTTTTGGCATTAGTGTCCTTTTAGCATCAGTGTCCTTTTGGCACTTATCATTGTCCTTTTGGCATTAGTGTCCTTTTAGCATCAGTGTCCTTTTGGCACTTATCATTGTCCTTTTGGCATTAGTGTCCTTTTAGCATCAGTGTCCTTTTGGCACTTATCATTGTCCTTTTGGCATTAGTGTCCTTTTAGCATCAGTGTCCTTTTGGCACTTATCATTGTCCTTTTGGCATTAGTGTCCTTTTGGCATCAGTGTCCTTTTGGCACTTATAGGTTACAAACATAACCCCAGTTATCATTGGCCTTTTGGCATTAGTGTCCTTTTGGCATCAGTGTCCTTTTGGCATCAATGTCCTTTTGGCATCAGTGTCCTTTTAGCATCAGTGTCCTTTTGGCACTTATCATTGTCCTTTTGGCATTAGTGTCCTTTTAGCATCAGTGTCCTTTTGGCACTTATCATTGTCCTTTTGGCATTAGTGTCCTTTTAGCATCAGTGTCCTTTTGGCACTTATCATTGTCCTTTTGGCATTAGTGTCCTTTTAGCATCAGTGTCCTTTTGGCACTTATCATTGTCCTTTTGGCATTAGTGTCCTTTTAGCATCAGTGTCCTTTTGGCATCAGTGTCCTTTTGGCACTTATCATTGTCCTTTTGGCATTAGTGTCCTTTTAGCATCAGTGTCCTTTTGGCACTTATCATTGTCCTTTTGGCATTAGTGTCCTTTTGTCATCAGTGTCCTTTTGGCATCAATGTCCTTTTGGCATCAGTGTCCTTTTAGCATCAGTGTCCTTTTGGCACTTATCATTGTCCTTTTGGCATTAGTGTCTGTTACCAAGGCGACGATCACGACGGGCAATCGTCCCGATTAAGGACGTAGCGTCAGCATGACGCCACCCTAAGATCATACGACACCATGTCCCACCTATTAAGCACAGCGGCAGGCGTGAGCGGGCGCCAGACCAGCTGTTGAGTAAGACTGAAGAGTATCTGGAGACTTGGGATAAGATAAGGTAAGACCATACCTAGTATCCCACAGTCCGCTGAGCCGCTTTGAGCCTCAGCCCCAGGCCTATACTGCGACAGTCATAATAAGAGCCCAAAGCGCCTATAAGAATACAGTCCTTAACACATATCGAAGAAGTAACAGTACCTCTGTTACATTTGGTCCTTCGAGCCGGATGTGGAGGTGATGGTAGCTCTTCTGGTAACGCCGCCATATCTTGCGCCATATCTCCAGCCACGGCACCAGACGAAGTGCACAACATCGATCACGCTTTCATAGCCACAGGAGATAAGGCGGAGTACGACTTAGACCGGGTCACGTACGACATACGGCGCTACCAGAAGAGCTACCATCACCTCAGGGACCTCCCCCTGGAGGAGATCAGAGACGCCCAACCTACGATACTCATCGGGATGGATCACCAGGAGCTGATGAAGGACATCGATACGCGTACCGGGCCACCGGGTGCCCCATGTGCCTCGCGCACCCTACTAGGTTGGACCGTCCACGGAGGGCGGATGCTAGACGACACCCCGACCACCGATCGGTACATGGTCAAACGCAAGACCGGATCGAAACCATTGGACCCCGCCCCACCCCAGGGCCAAACACGGGCATCACCATTCGGTTCGCAGAACATTACCAGATGCATGGTTACCCTCAACCCAGGCCCCGAAGCGGCACTTCTCATGGACGTTCGGATGCTCTGGAGACTGGAGGTGATGCATTTCCAGAACGAGAAGCTAGCCACCAGATCGAAAGACGACAAGGCGGCCTTGCGCATGCTAGGGGACAAGACCACCCGGGTGAACGTTAAAGGGGTGAGCAGGTACGCCACCCCGCTCCTCTGGGGCGGAGACCACACCACACCCCAGGCCCCGAAGGCATCGGTATTCGGCATGCTACACAGCATAGAGAACCGCTTACTGAAAGACCCTGATGGTGCCGCGATCATTGTCCTTTTGGCATTAGTGTCCTTTTAGCATCAGTGTCCTTTTGGCACTTATCATTGTCCTTTTGGCATTAGTGTCCTTTTAGCATCAGTGTCCTTTTGGCACTTATCATTGTCCTTTTGGCATTAGTGTCCTTTTAGCATCAGTGTCCTTTTGGCACTTATCATTGTCCTTTTGGCATTAGTGTCCTTTTAGCATCAGTGTCCTTTTGGCACTTATCATTGTCCTTTTGGCATTAGTGTCCTTTTAGCATCAGTGTCCTTTTGGCACTTATCATTGTCCTTTTGGCATTAGTGTCCTTTTAGCATCAGTGTCCTTTTGGCACTTATCATTGTCCTTTTGGCATTAGTGTCCTTTTAGCATCAGTGTCCTTTTGGCACTTATCATTGTCCTTTTGGCATTAGTGTCCTTTTAGCATCAGTGTCCTTTTGGCACTTATCATTGTCCTTTTGGCATTAGTGTCCTTTTAGCATCAGTGTCCTTTTGGCACTTATCATTGTCCTTTTGGCATTAGTGTCCTTTTGGCATCAGTGTCCTTTTGGCACTTATCATTGTCCTTTTGGCATTAGTGTCCTTTTGGCATCAGTGTCCTTTTGGCATCAATGTCCTTTTGGCATCAGTGTCCTTTTAGCATCAGTGTCCTTTTGGCACTTATCATTGTCCTTTTGGCATTAGTGTCCTTTTAGCATCAGTGTCCTTTTGGCACTTATCATTGTCCTTTTGGCATTAGTGTCCTTTTAGCATCAGTGTCCTTTTGGCACTTATCATTGTCCTTTTGGCATTAGTGTCCTTTTAGCATCAGTGTCCTTTTGGCACTTATCATTGTCCTTTTGGCATTAGTGTCCTTTTAGCATCAGTGTCCTTTTGGCACTTATCATTGTCCTTTTGGCATTAGTGTCCTTTTAGCATCAGTGTCCTTTTGGCACTTATCATTGTCCTTTTGGCATTAGTGTCCTTTTAGCATCAGTGTCCTTTTGGCACTTATCATTGTCCTTTTGGCATTAGTGTCCTTTTGTCATCAGTGTCCTTTTGGCATCAATGTCCTTTTGGCATCAGTGTCCTTTTAGCATCAGTGTCCTTTTGGCACTTATCATTGTCCTTTTGGCATTAGTGTCTGTTACCAAGGCGACGATCACGACGGGCAATCGTCCCGATTAAGGACGTAGCGTCAGCATGACGCCACCCTAAGATCATACGACACCATGTCCCACCTATTAAGCACAGCGGCAGGCGTGAGCGGGCGCCAGACCAGCTGTTGAGTAAGACTGAAGAGTATCTGGAGACTTGGGATAAGATAAGGTAAGACCATACCTAGTATCCCACAGTCCGCTGAGCCGCTTTGAGCCTCAGCCCCAGGCCTATACTGCGACAGTCATAATAAGAGCCCAAAGCGCCTATAAGAATACAGTCCTTAACACATATCGAAGAAGTAACAGTACCTCTGTTACATTTGGTCCTTCGAGCCGGATGTGGAGGTGATGGTAGCTCTTCTGGTAACGCCGCCATATCTTGCGCCATATCTCCAGCCACGGCACCAGACGAAGTGCACAACATCGATCACGCTTTCATAGCCACAGGAGATAAGGCGGAGTACGACTTAGACCGGGTCACGTACGACATACGGCGCTACCAGAAGAGCTACCATCACCTCAGGGACCTCCCCCTGGAGGAGATCAGAGACGCCCAACCTACGATACTCATCGGGATGGATCACCAGGAGCTGATGAAGGACATCGATACGCGTACCGGGCCACCGGGTGCCCCATGTGCCTCGCGCACCCTACTAGGTTGGACCGTCCACGGAGGGCGGATGCTAGACGACACCCCGACCACCGATCGGTACATGGTCAAACGCAAGACCGGATCGAAACCATTGGACCCCGCCCCACCCCAGGGCCAAACACGGGCATCACCATTCGGTTCGCAGAACATTACCAGATGCATGGTTACCCTCAACCCAGGCCCCGAAGCGGCACTTCTCATGGACGTTCGGATGCTCTGGAGACTGGAGGTGATGCATTTCCAGAACGAGAAGCTAGCCACCAGATCGAAAGACGACAAGGCGGCCTTGCGCATGCTAGGGGACAAGACCACCCGGGTGAACGTTAAAGGGGTGAGCAGGTACGCCACCCCGCTCCTCTGGGGCGGAGACCACACCACACCCCAGGCCCCGAAGGCATCGGTATTCGGCATGCTACACAGCATAGAGAACCGCTTACTGAAAGACCCTGATGGTGCCGCGAGCTACTCTAAAGAGATGAAGAGGCTACTGGACGAGGAATACATCCTTGCCGTGCCTCAGGCAAGACCTGATCAGGACGCAAAATCCTGGTACATACCGCATTTTATGCGGACCCACAACGGGAAGAAACGGATAGTCTTCGATTTCTCACACACATACAAGAATCAGAACATGAATAAGCGCCTGCTCCCTGGCCCTACATTGGGTGCCAGCCTACTCGGCGTGCTCCTGAGGTTTAGGCAATACCCGGTCGCCACATGCAGCGACATAAAGGGCATGTTCCACCAAGTGCGCCTGCTCCCCGAAGACAAACCCCTGACTAGATTCCTGTGGCGGGACATGAAGACTGAAGAACAGCCAGTGGTGTACGAATGGCAGGTGCTCCCATTCGGCACCACCTGCTCCCCGTGCTGCGCGACATATGCACTCCAGACTCACGTCTTCAGGCACACGGAGCCCGAGGCGGGTGCCCGGACTTCGATAGAACGCTGTTTTTACGTAGACAACTGGCTGGAGAGCTTCCCCTCTCAACGGGGGGCCAAAGCAGCGGTGGACCAGATGTACGACCTGCTCTTAGGGGGGGGATTCGAACTGCGAGAGTGGGCCAGCAACAAACCCGACGTGATAGCTCACCTCCCGAAAGGATCCCTATCCGGCAACAGCGAGCTATGGTTCACGGAGGAAGGAGCGGACCCGGAGGAACGCACGCTGGGCCTCCTCTGGCAATGCGCGTCGGACATACTGCGGTACAAGCAGAAACACGGAGAGACCCTTATACCGACCATGCGCAACATCTACAAGCTGTTAGCAAGGCAATACGACCCCCTAGGATTCATGATCCCATACACCACCAGGGCTAAGGTCATAGTGAGGGAATTATGGAACAAACCGGACAGGTCCTGGGACGACCCAAACCTGCCGGGGGACATCCTACTAGCGTGGAACGCATGGGAGGGCGAGCTCGCCCACCTGTCGGAAGTGACACTGCCCAGGTGTTATGCCGGTTATTGTAATGGATAAATTAGAATGCCAACCTGTTCTTCTATCATTTCTGTACTATCTAACTTTATCTGAACTAAGAAGGTTTAAACTCACAGCAGGGGTCTTTAGTCAACCACTCTACACATGAATGTGCTAAATGTAACTCACCTACAGCTGTAAATGGAACAGCTGATCTGAATCCTTCATGCTACTGTCACTGTCTCAGCTATGTGTATTTGTGTAGCTATGGTTGTGTCTCTCTTATATTTAGTCCATACCTTATAAGACCATTTAGAAAAGCCTCTTTGGTACAATGTGGAGTATAAAGAACTGTGGTAGAGGAGGTTTGAGAGGCTGGTGCCCCGAATGGGCTGTTGGTCAGGCCAGGAGGCCTGGCTCTGAATGATCTGTATGCTGTTGCTCTCTGCCTGAATCTTCCTAATAAATGATTGAAAACTTCACCTGAATGGAATATTATTATTCTATTACATTTGGCGTTGTCGAGGCAGGATCAATATTTCATATTTCATAACTAATTATGATTATGGATACTTGATCAAAAGAACTTAAGGGTGAAGGACTTTTTGGGGAGAAGATTTTCTCAAAGCAGATCCGGACCACATCCAGACGATGGAGGACAAAGAGGAGACCGCCACAGAAGCAAGCTATGCAGAAGCAACTTCTGATGATCTTCAACAAGGTCTACACGATTGGAACCTTGCAGACCGATCTATTCTGTCTGTGATGACAACAAGGAAACCACAAGCTTCAAGCCACAGAGGGAAGGAGCAGAGCATGCGTTTTCCACAGAGCATGCATGGTCACCAGCCATGAGAGCAGCACCAACAATGTCACCATGCAGCAGCAGAGGTGACGAAATCGACACCATACAAACAACAAGAGACTTTGCCACGGCAGGAGGACAAGGCACAGAGAGCCACAGAGAGCATTTGAGAGCCACTGAACTGGGACCCACCAGCCCAATGGAGATCACTGCCACAGAGAGACATGCTGCACGTGAGAGGCACTGGACACTGGAACCACTAGCAAAAGTGGAGATCGCTGTCAGAGACATAACCAAATGGACCCGTATGCCAAGTGAAGATGGAGGAAAGAGCCATGAAGACTGGAAAACTATATTCGATAACTAATGTGAACATATTTGTTCTTACTGCCTAATCTCTGGCATGTCAACGTCTAGAAGGGTGAGATTTGTATTCCATGTAGCGAAAATGCCCGAGTGATGAAAATTCCATTTGTTAGCAAATTCCACGTGATGATAATGGAGCCCTCAGCCGTGAGAAACAGAGATTTAACATACAAACGGATATAAATTTGACATTATGAGTGAGAGGCTTTCAAACCTAAAACAACCAGGTCTATTATTCTGTAATATGTTTCATGTGATATGTTTGATATCTATCTGAATTAATTAATATAGGAATTTTAGATAAAAGCTGATATCTAAAAAAAAAAATTTGTCAACTGGGCATTGGCCATAAATGTGGAAATATTTGTTTTGACTGCATAGTCTCTGGCCTTTTAACGTTTAGAAGGGAGAGAAGTGTTTAGACACGCGTATCGCCCCAATTAGCCAGCGTGCTAAGGGCCCTTTGCCTTGAAAAACAGAGATTTAACGTCCAACCAGATAAAAGATTTCACATATACGAAATTCTAGAAAATGAGAGAGAGAGAGAGCTCTCAAACCCAAACAAGTAGATCTACTTTGGATATTATTATTAGGTTAACGGCAGAGTCAGTGATGCCTTCTGTGTCAGGCAATTATGCATCAGTTATAAGTCGCACGTCCTGTCTCCTGATATTTTTGTCTGATTGATCATACAGTAAATGGTTGAGTAAATATATAGCTATATCAACATGTAGGTAGGAAAATGTCTATTGATTTGGCATTCTATGTCGTATGTACATGAATATGCTTATTCATGTACAAAAAGAAAAAACTCTGGAATGTAATGGATAAATTAGAATGCCAACCTGTTCTTCTATCATTTCTGTACTATCTAACTTTATCTGAACTAAGAAGGTTTAAACTCACAGCAGGGGTCTTTAGTCAACCACTCTACACATGAATGTGCTAAATGTAACTCACCTACAGCTGTAAATGGAACAGCTGATCTGAATCCTTCATGCTACTGTCACTGTCTCAGCTATGTGTATTTGTGTAGCTATGGTTGTGTCTCTCTTATATTTAGTCCATACCTTATAAGACCATTTAGAAAAGCCTCTTTGGTACAATGTGGAGTATAAAGAACTGTGGTAGAGGAGGTTTGAGAGGCTGGTGCCCCGAATGGGCTGTTGGTCAGGCCAGGAGGCCTGGCTCTGAATGATCTGTATGCTGTTGCTCTCTGCCTGAATCTTCCTAATAAATGATTGAAAACTTCACCTGAATGGAATATTATTATTCTATTACATTTGGCGTTGTCGAGGCAGGATCAATATTTCATATTTCATAACTAATTATGATTATGGATACTTGATCAAAAGAACTTAAGGGTGAAGGACTTTTTGGGGAGAAGATTTTCTCAAAGCAGATCCGGACCACATCCAGACGATGGAGGACAAAGAGGAGACCGCCACAGAAGCAAGCTATGCAGAAGCAACTTCTGATGATCTTCAACAAGGTCTACACGATTGGAACCTTGCAGACCGATCTATTCTGTCTGTGATGACAACAAGGAAACCACAAGCTTCAAGCCACAGAGGGAAGGAGCAGAGCATGCGTTTTCCACAGAGCATGCATGGTCACCAGCCATGAGAGCAGCACCAACAATGTCACCATGCAGCAGCAGAGGTGACGAAATCGACACCATACAAACAACAAGAGACTTTGCCACGGCAGGAGGACAAGGCACAGAGAGCCACAGAGAGCATTTGAGAGCCACTGAACTGGGACCCACCAGCCCAATGGAGATCACTGCCACAGAGAGACATGCTGCACGTGAGAGGCACTGGACACTGGAACCACTAGCAAAAGTGGAGATCGCTGTCAGAGACATAACCAAATGGACCCGTATGCCAAGTGAAGATGGAGGAAAGAGCCATGAAGACTGGAAAACTATATTCGATAACTAATGTGAACATATTTGTTCTTACTGCCTAATCTCTGGCATGTCAACGTCTAGAAGGGTGAGATTTGTATTCCATGTAGCGAAAATGCCCGAGTGATGAAAATTCCATTTGTTAGCAAATTCCACGTGATGATAATGGAGCCCTCAGCCGTGAGAAACAGAGATTTAACATACAAACGGATATAAATTTGACATTATGAGTGAGAGGCTTTCAAACCTAAAACAACCAGGTCTATTATTCTGTAATATGTTTCATGTGATATGTTTGATATCTATCTGAATTAATTAATATAGGAATTTTAGATAAAAGCTGATATCTAAAAAAAAAAAATTGTCAACTGGGCATTGGCCATAAATGTGGAAATATTTGTTTTGACTGCATAGTCTCTGGCCTTTTAACGTTTAGAAGGGAGAGAAGTGTTTAGACACGCGTATCGCCCCAATTAGCCAGCGTGCTAAGGGCCCTTTGCCTTGAAAAACAGAGATTTAACGTCCAACCAGATAAAAGATTTCACATATACGAAATTCTAGAAAATGAGAGAGAGAGAGAGCTCTCAAACCCAAACAAGTAGATCTACTTTGGATATTATTATTAGGTTAACGGCAGAGTCAGTGATGCCTTCTGTGTCAGGCAATTATGCATCAGTTATAAGTCGCACGTCCTGTCTCCTGATATTTTTGTCTGATTGATCATACAGTAAATGGTTGAGTAAATATATAGCTATATCAACATGTAGGTAGGAAAATGTCTATTGATTTGGCATTCTATGTCGTATGTACATGAATATGCTTATTCATGTACAAAAAGAAAAAACTCTGGAATGTAATGGATAAATTAGAATGCCAACCTGTTCTTCTATCATTTCTGTACTATCTAACTTTATCTGAACTAAGAAGGTTTAAACTCACAGCAGGGGTCTTTAGTCAACCACTCTACACATGAATGTGCTAAATGTAACTCACCTACAGCTGTAAATGGAACAGCTGATCTGAATCCTTCATGCTACTGTCACTGTCTCAGCTATGTGTATTTGTGTAGCTATGGTTGTGTCTCTCTTATATTTAGTCCATACCTTATAAGACCATTTAGAAAAGCCTCTTTGGTACAATGTGGAGTATAAAGAACTGTGGTAGAGGAGGTTTGAGAGGCTGGTGCCCCGAATGGGCTGTTGGTCAGGCCAGGAGGCCTGGCTCTGAATGATCTGTATGCTGTTGCTCTCTGCCTGAATCTTCCTAATAAATGATTGAAAACTTCACCTGAATGGAATATTATTATTCTATTACAGTGTTATGCCGGTTATACAGAGGGAAAGGTACCGAGGACACACAGCGTGCACGTATTCTGCGACGCTTCAGAACTAGCATACGGGGCAGTAGCATATCTACGCACCGAGGACCACGAGGGCCAGTTCCACGTGTCCTTTCTAGCGGCGAGGTCGAGAATCGCACCTAAGAAACAACTCTCGATACCTAGACTGGAGCTGTGTGCAGCTATGACCGGCGCTCAACTGGCCGCGGTGATTAGGAAAGAACTCACACTCTGCATAAGCTCGCTGACCCTCTGGACAGACTCGTCTACAGTCTTACATTGGCTACTATCGACGTCAAGTACATACAAAGTCTTCGTCGGCACCAGGGTCGCAGAGATACAGACACTCACGGAGGAGGCTGAATGGCTGTATGTAGAGTCAGCCGCCAACCCCGCGGACGACATCACGAGAGGGAAGACGCTGACACAGATCGCGAGTCACGACCGCTGGAGCCGCGGACCCGACTTCCTCGCGAAGGCAAAGAACTTATGGCCCAAACAACCACACCTGGATTTAGCACAGACGGCGGAGATCCAAGAGCTAAGGAAATCGCCATTCTGTGGCTTAACTGTCTGTAAATCCGAGCCTGCCCCGCAGGCGGAGTTTGAGACATACCAGGACCTACTCAGAACTACTGCATCATCCTTAGCAGAGATGCAGGGGGGGACAGACCCTCCCTCCTCGAAAGCAGAGATGCAGGGGGGGACAGACCCTCCCTCCTTAAGATCGGAGGACTACCGTAGAGCAGAAGCAGTCATCCTGAGACGCATCCAGGAGGAAAGCTTCCCAGAGGAGTTAAAACACATCCTAGCCGGGACTAGGCTACCCAATTCCAGCAAGATACGCAACCTAGCGCCAGAGTATCACGCAGGTCTACTCAGAGTAGGAGGCAGGCTCCGTCGATGTCATGACCTGGACTACGGAGCAATGCATCCTATCTTACTACCACACTCTCACCCATACACCAAGCTCATCATCCGAGAGTACGACGAGAGGTTAAATCACCCAGGAACAGAACGAGTCTTCGCTGATTTACGAAGGAAGTACTGGATACTAAAGGGGAGGGAAGCCGTCAAGAAATACCAAACTAACTGTTTCCAATGTCAGAGATGGAAGGGAGAGGCCGAGATCCCCCAAATGGCCGACCTCCCAAGCTCCAGCCTGAGACTGATGGATCCGACATTCTACTCCACCGGAATGGACTGCTTCGGACCAATGACCGTAAAGATCGGCAGGAGGACAGAGAAACGATGGGGGATTATATTCAAATGCCTCACCACTCGTGCAATCCACATTGAACTCCTCACAAATATGAGTGCAGACTCTTTCCTCATGTCACTCCGTCGATTCATAGCTCGCAGGGGGAAGCCTCACGAGCTCCGGTCCGACCGAGGCACGAACTTCATCGGAGGGAACAGGGAGCTACGAGAGGCCTATGAGCGCATGAAGCCGGAATTGAGAGCGAGGATGGCCCCCGAACAGGTCGACTTCATATTCAACCCCCCGGCCTCCCCTCACTTCGGAGGCTCGTGGGAGAGAGAGGTAAGGTCCGTGAAGACGATCCTCCGAGTAGTCCTAGGAACCCAGGTGGTCCCCGAAGAAGTACTCTACACCGCCCTGACCGAGATAGAAGCCATTCTGAACTCAAGGCCCCTGGGCTACGTATCGTCAAACGTAGCGGACCTAGACCCGGTGACACCCAACGATCTCCTGATAGGACGGCCAAACCCCTCGTTGCCCCAAGTCCTCTACCCGGAAACGGAGATGCTCAGTCGGAGAAGATGGAAACAGTCTCAAATCCTAGCTGACCAATTCTGGAAGCGGTACATAAGGAACTTCCTTCCCTCTCTACAGCCCAGGCAGAAGTGGCTGACAGAGAAAGAGAACATCGCCATCGACACCCTCGTCCTGGTGATCGACCCCCAGCTTCCCAGAGCGTTCTGGTCAATAGGGAGAGTTAAGAGCGTAATGCCGGGAAGAGACGATCGAGTGAGAGCCGCGGTAGTACAGGTGGAAGACCGCACCTACACAAGGCCCGTGGCGCGGTTGATCAGACTCCCCGAACTGCCGGGAGAAGCGACGATCACCAGGAAGGAAGTCCCGACTAAGAAAGTCAAGAAAAGGAAATGACGACGGACATCATCGCTTGGTCGAACGGTGACATTATCCTGTCACCGGGGGGACTGTTACCAAGGCGACGATCACGACGGGCAATCGTCCCGATTAAGGACGTAGCGTCAGCATGACGCCACCCTAAGATCATACGACACCATGTCCCACCTATTAAGCACAGCGGCAGGCGTGAGCGGGCGCCAGACCAGCTGTTGAGTAAGACTGAAGAGTATCTGGAGACTTGGGATAAGATAAGGTAAGACCATACCTAGTATCCCACAGTCCGCTGAGCCGCTTTGAGCCTCAGCCCCAGGCCTATACTGCGACAGTCATAATAAGAGCCCAAAGCGCCTATAAGAATACAGTCCTTAACACATATCGAAGAAGTAACAGTACCTCTGTTACAGTGTCCTTTTAGCATCAGTGTCCTTTTGGCACTTATCATTGTCCTTTTGGCATTAGTGTCCTTTTAGCATCAGTGTCCTTTTGGCACTTATCATTGTCCTTTTGGCATTAGTGTCCTTTTAGCATCAGTGTCCTTTTGGCACTTATCATTGTCCTTTTGGCATTAGTGTCCTTTTAGCATCAGTGTCCTTTTGGCACTTATCATTGTCCTTTTGGCATTAGTGTCCTTTTAGCATCAGTGTCCTTTTGGCACTTATCATTGTCCTTTTGGCATTAGTGTCCTTTTGGCATTAGTGTCCTTTTGGCATCAGTGTCCTTTTGGCATCAATGTCCTTTTGGCATCAGTGTCCTTTTAGCATCAGTGTCCTTTTGGCACTTATCATTGTCCTTTTGGCATTAGTGTCCTTTTAGCATCAGTGTCCTTTTGGCACTTATCATTGTCCTTTTGGCATTAGTGTCCTTTTGGCATCAGTGTCCTTTTGGCACTTATCATTGTCCTTTTGGCATTAGTGTCCTTTTGGCATCAGTGTCCTTTTGGCATCAATGTCCTTTTGGCATCAGTGTCCTTTTAGCATCAGTGTCCTTTTGGCACTTATCATTGTCCTTTTGGCATTAGTGTCCTTTTAGCATCAGTGTCCTTTTGGCACTTATCATTGTCCTTTTGGCATTAGTGTCCTTTTAGCATCAGTGTCCTTTTGGCACTTATCATTGTCCTTTTGGCATTAGTGTCCTTTTAGCATCAGTGTCCTTTTGGCACTTATCATTGTCCTTTTGGCATTAGTGTCCTTTTGGCATCAGTGTCCTTTTGGCATCAATGTCCTTTTTGCATCAGTGTCCTTTTGGCACTTATCATTGTCCTTTTGGCATTAGTGTCCTTTTGGCATCAGTGTCCTTTTGGCACTTATAGGTTACAAACATAACCCCAGTTATCATTGGCCTTTTGGCATTAGTGTCCTTTTGGCATCAGTGTCCTTTTGGCATCAATGTCCTTTTGGCATCAGTGTCCTTTTGGCATCAGTGTCCTTTTGGCATCATTGTCCTTTTGGCACCAGTGTCCTTTTGGCACTGGCCTTTTGGCACTACAAAACTCGCTGCTGCCCCCCAAAGGGATGTGACTGCAGGTACCTTTTGCCAAATGGACACAACTTACTAGCCAAAAAGACTGTCTTTTTGGCAAAAAATGCCAAAAAGACAGTCTTTTTGGCACTTGCCTAATACCCAAAAGGACAAAAAGTCAGAATTATCTCCAACGCGGCGGTCTGCGTTGACTTTTTGTCTTTTTGGCATTGGGCTTATTAGCCAAAAGGACACAAAATTCCTGCCAAACGGACACCTTTCCCTTACGTGTTGTTTTAGCTACTTTACAGAAGCCGACATAGCATGATTTGGCGTGGCCTATTTGCCTGATCTTCTCTGTATCGCTCCAATTTCCGCTCATTCCTATGGTGGGTCCCAATCTTCTCTGTATCGTTCCAATTTGTGTCCTATTTGTCCTATTTGCCTGATCTTCTCTGTATCGCTCCAATTTCCGCTCATTCCTATGGTGGGTCCCAATCTTCTCTGTATCGTTCCAATTTGTGTCCTATTTGTCCTATTTGCCTGATCTTCTCTGTATCGCTCCAATTTCCGCTCGCGCAAGGATGACACGCAAATTCGTGAAGCGTTCCTCATTTTTAACTATTTTGAGGAAATAGAGAAAAAAAAAATATTTTAGATTTTTTAAAATTATTTTTCGACATTTTTTAATGCTTCAAAGTCCCCCCAAGTGGCCCCCGAGGTGATAGGCCACGCCCACAGCTCCAAACCACGCCCCATGGTGATAGGCCACGACCCCAGCTTCAAACCACACCCCCCTCGCCGATAGAGGACAAGCACACGGCTTTAAACCACAATCCAAGGTGATAGGCCACGCCCCCAGGCCGATAAGCCACGCCCACAGCTCCACAACACGCCCCCATGGTGATAGGCCACGCCCCCAGCTTCAAACCACACCCCGCTCGCCGAGAGAGGACAAGCACACGGCTTTAAACCACAATCCAAGGTGATAGGCCACGCCCCCAGGCCGATAAGCCACGCCCACAGCTCCAAAACACGCCCCATGGTGATAGGCCACGCCCCCAGCTTCAAACCACACCCCCCTCGCCGAGAGAGGACAAGCACACGGCTTAAAACCACAATCCAAGGTGATAGGCCACGCCCCCAGGCTGATAAGCCACGCCCACGGCTCCAAAACACGCCCCCATGGTGATAGGCCACGCCCCCAGCTTCAAACCACACCCCCCTCGCCGAGAGAGGACAAGCACACGGCTTAAAACCCCAATCCAAGGTGATAGGCCACGCCCCCAGGCCGATAAGCCACGCCCACGGCTCCAAAACACGCCCCCATGGTGATAGGCCACGCCCCCAGCTTCAAACCACACCCCCCTCGCCGAGAGAGGACAAGCACACCGCTTAAAACCCCAGTCCAAGGTGATAGGCCACGCCCCCAGGCCGATAAGCCACGCCCACAGCTGCAAAACACGCCCCCATGGCGATAGGCCACGCCCCCAGCTTCAAACCACACCCCCCTCGCCGATAGAGGACAAGCACACGGCTTTAAACCACAATCCAAGGTGATAGGCCACGCCCCCAAGCCGACAAGCCACGCCCACAGCTCCAAACCACCCCCCCCCCCCCGGGTGATAGGACACGCCCACAGCTCCAAACCACTCCCTCCTCACCGATAGGCCACGCCCCCGGCTTCAAACCACACACCCCGAAGCGATAGGCCACGCCCACAGAGCGGGTAGGGGAGGGCCCGGGGGGCGGGGTTAAGTGTTCGACCGATCAAACCGATCAATCGATCGATCGATCGATCAGTGCAGCCTCTATGCCTTGGATTGTGGAAAAATCTCTCCAAATGACTATGTCCAGAAGTCAAAATCTGTGAAAATGACTATGTCCAGAAGTCAAAACGGCGAAAGATGGGGTTTTGCCCCGGCTCTCCACGCGGCCCCGGGGAGCCTCCGGCCCCCACCGGGGTGCCCAGCCAGAGCCCAGCTAAGTCCTCTACCTGGCTCTCCATCCGAACCCGGGGACCCACTCTTAAGCACCCCCCCCGGAGTCTGGACCCACAGCCGCGGGCACTAGTTGCCCGGGGACAGGGGAGTATAAGCCAATTTCGGCCCGGGGACAGGGGGGTACAAATCCATTTATATCCCTGAATTCTTCTAAGTCGAAACTGCAGAAGATGCAGTTTTGCGGGGCCCCCCACGCCAAACCGAGGCCCCTTAAGAGGACAGCACTCTGCCAGGTGTAACCAAAGTCATGCCTGGTTCCGTGTTCCGCAGCCCACCTGAGCTTTCTACGCTGTAGCGCCCCCTGGTGCTTCTCCAAAGTGTCCGATATTTCACTTTTTTTTTTTTTTTTTTTTTTAAGGATGCTTTCCTTAGGGAAAAAAAAAAAGTTATCATTGTCCTTTTGGCATCAGTGTCCTTTTGGCATCAGTGTCCTTTTGGCACTTATAGGTTACAAACATAACCCCAGTTATCATTGGCCTTTTGGCATTAGTGTCCTTTTGGCATCAGTGTCCTTTTGGCATCAATGTCCTTTTGGCATCAGTGTCCTTTTAGCATCAGTGTCCTTTTGGCACTTATCATTGTCCTTTTGGCATTAGTGTCCTTTTAGCATCAGTGTCCTTTTGGCACTTATCATTGTCCTTTTGGCATTAGTGTCCTTTTGGCATCAGTGTCCTTTTGGCATCAATGTCCTTTTGGCATCAGTGTCCTTTTAGCATCAGTGTCCTTTTGGCACTTATCATTGTCCTTTTGGCATTAGTGTCCTTTTAGCATCAGTGTCCTTTTGGCACTTATCATTGTCCTTTTGGCATTAGTGTCCTTTTGGCATCAGTGTCCTTTTGGCATCAATGTCCTTTTGGCATCAGTGTCCTTTTAGCATCAGTGTCCTTTTGGCACTTATCATTGTCCTTTTGGCATTAGTGTCCTTTTAGCATCAGTGTCCTTTTGGCACTTATCATTGTCCTTTTGGCATTAGTGTCCTTTTGGCATCAGTGTCCTTTTGGCATCAATGTCCTTTTGGCATCAGTGTCCTTTTAGCATCAGTGTCCTTTTGGCACTTATCATTGTCCTTTTGGCATCAGTGTCCTTTTAGCATCAGTGTCCTTTTGGCACTTATCATTGTCCTTTTGGCATTAGTGTCCTTTTGGCATCAGTGTCCTTTTGGCACTTATAGGTTACAAACATAACCACAGTTATCATTGGCCTTTTGGCATTAGTGTCCTTTTGGCACTTATCATTGTCCTTTTGGCATTAGTGTCCTTTTGGCATCAGTGTCCTTTTGGCATCAATGTCCTTTTGGCATCAGTGTCCTTTTGGCACTTATCATTGTCCTTTTGGCATCAGTGTCCTTTTAGCATCAGTGTCCTTTTGGCACTTATCATTGTCCTTTTGGCATTAGTGTCCTTTTGGCATCAGTGTCCTTTTGGCACTTATAGGTTACCAACATAACCACAGTTATCATTGGCCTTTTGGCATTAGTGTCCTTTTGGCACTTATCATTGTCCTTTTGGCATTAGTGTCCTTTTAGCATCAGTGTCCTTTTGGCACTTATCATTGTCCTTTTGGCATTAGTGTCCTTTTGGCATCAGTGTCCTTTTGGCACTTATCATTGTCCTTTTGGCATTAGTGTCCTTTTGGCATCAGTATCCTTTTGGCACTTATCATTGTCCTTTTGGCATTAGTGTCCTTTTAGCATCAGTGTCCTTTTGGCACTTATCATTGTCCTTTTGGCATTAGTGTCCTTTTAGCATCAGTGTCCTTTTGGCACTTATCATTGTCCTTTTGGCATTAGTGTCCTTTTAGC
Organism: Gymnoscopelus braueri; assembly: GCF_963280865.1. NCBI lineage: Eukaryota > Metazoa > Chordata > Actinopteri > Myctophiformes > Myctophidae > Gymnoscopelus > Gymnoscopelus braueri. The sequence continues at coordinate 31,967 of NW_027660423.1, read as the reverse complement.
ATCAGTGTCCTTTTGGCACTTATCATTGTCCTTTTGGCATTAGTGTCCTTTTGGCATCAGTGTCCTTTTGGCATCAATGTCCTTTTGGCATCAGTGTCCTTTTAGCATCAGTGTCCTTTTGGCACTTATCATTGTCCTTTTGGCATTAGTGTCCTTTTAGCATCAGTGTCCTTTTGGCACTTATCATTGTCCTTTTGGCATTAGTGTCCTTTTGGCATCAGTGTCCTTTTGGCATCAATGTCCTTTTGGCATCAGTGTCCTTTTAGCATCAGTGTCCTTTTGGCACTTATCATTGTCCTTTTGGCATTAGTGTCCTTTTAGCATCAGTGTCCTTTTGGCACTTATCATTGTCCTTTTGGCATTAGTGTCCTTTTGGCATCAGTGTCCTTTTGGCATCAATGTCCTTTTGGCATCAGTGTCCTTTTAGCATCAGTGTCCTTTTGGCACTTATCATTGTCCTTTTGGCATCAGTGTCCTTTTAGCATCAGTGTCCTTTTGGCACTTATCATTGTCCTTTTGGCATTAGTGTCCTTTTGGCATCAGTGTCCTTTTGGCACTTATAGGTTACAAACATAACCACAGTTATCATTGGCCTTTTGGCATTAGTGTCCTTTTGGCACTTATCATTGTCCTTTTGGCATTAGTGTCCTTTTGGCATCAGTGTCCTTTTGGCATCAATGTCCTTTTGGCATCAGTGTCCTTTTGGCACTTATCATTGTCCTTTTGGCATCAGTGTCCTTTTAGCATCAGTGTCCTTTTGGCACTTATCATTGTCCTTTTGGCATTAGTGTCCTTTTGGCATCAGTGTCCTTTTGGCACTTATAGGTTACCAACATAACCACAGTTATCATTGGCCTTTTGGCATTAGTGTCCTTTTGGCACTTATCATTGTCCTTTTGGCATTAGTGTCCTTTTAGCATCAGTGTCCTTTTGGCACTTATCATTGTCCTTTTGGCATTAGTGTCCTTTTGGCATCAGTGTCCTTTTGGCACTTATCATTGTCCTTTTGGCATTAGTGTCCTTTTGGCATCAGTATCCTTTTGGCACTTATCATTGTCCTTTTGGCATTAGTGTCCTTTTAGCATCAGTGTCCTTTTGGCACTTATCATTGTCCTTTTGGCATTAGTGTCCTTTTAGCATCAGTGTCCTTTTGGCACTTATCATTGTCCTTTTGGCATTAGTGTCCTTTTAGCATCAGTGTCCTTTTGGCACTTATCATTGTCCTTTTGGCATTAGTGTCCTTTTGGCATCAGTGTCCTTTTGGCATTTATCATTGTCCTTTTGGCATTAGTGTCCTTTTGGCATCAGTATCCTTTTGGCACTTATCATTGTCCTTTTGGCATTAGTGTCCTTTTAGCATCAGTGTCCTTTTGGCACTTATCATTGTCCTTTTGGCATTAGTGTCCTTTTAGCATCAGTGTCCTTTTGGCACTTATCATTGTCCTTTTGGCATTAGTGTCCTTTTAGCATCAGTGTCCTTTTGGCACTTATCATTGTCCTTTTGGCATTAGTGTCCTTTTAGCATCAGTGTCCTTTTGGCACTTATCATTGTCCTTTTGGCATTAGTGTCCTTTTAGCATCAGTGTCCTTTTGGCACTTATCATTGTCCTTTTGGCATTAGTGTCCTTTTAGCATCAGTGTCCTTTTGGCACTTATCATTGTCCTTTTGGCATTAGTGTCCTTTTGGCATCAGTGTCCTTTTGGCATCAATGTCCTTTTGGCATCAGTGTCCTTTTAGCATCAGTGTCCTTTTGGCACTTATCATTGTCCTTTTGGCATTAGTGTCCTTTTAGCATCAGTGTCCTTTTGGCACTTATCATTGTCCTTTTGGCATTAGTGTCCTTTTGGCATCAGTGTCCTTTTGGCATCAATGTCCTTTTGGCATCAGTGTCCTTTTAGCATCAGTGTCCTTTTGGCACTTATCATTGTCCTTTTGGCATCAGTGTCCTTTTAGCATCAGTGTCCTTTTGGCACTTATCATTGTCCTTTTGGCATTAGTGTCCTTTTGGCATCAGTGTCCTTTTGGCACTTATAGGTTACAAACATAACCACAGTTATCATTGGCCTTTTGGCATTAGTGTCCTTTTGGCACTTATCATTGTCCTTTTGGCATTAGTGTCCTTTTGGCATCAGTGTCCTTTTGGCATCAATGTCCTTTTGGCATCAGTGTCCTTTTGGCACTTATCATTGTCCTTTTGGCATCAGTGTCCTTTTAGCATCAGTGTCCTTTTGGCACTTATCATTGTCCTTTTGGCATTAGTGTCCTTTTGGCATCAGTGTCCTTTTGGCACTTATAGGTTACCAACATAACCACAGTTATCATTGGCCTTTTGGCATTAGTGTCCTTTTGGCACTTATCATTGTCCTTTTGGCATTAGTGTCCTTTTAGCATCAGTGTCCTTTTGGCACTTATCATTGTCCTTTTGGCATTAGTGTCCTTTTGGCATCAGTGTCCTTTTGGCACTTATCATTGTCCTTTTGGCATTAGTGTCCTTTTGGCATCAGTATCCTTTTGGCACTTATCATTGTCCTTTTGGCATTAGTGTCCTTTTAGCATCAGTGTCCTTTTGGCACTTATCATTGTCCTTTTGGCATTAGTGTCCTTTTAGCATCAGTGTCCTTTTGGCACTTATCATTGTCCTTTTGGCATTAGTGTCCTTTTAGCATCAGTGTCCTTTTGGCACTTATCATTGTCCTTTTGGCATTAGTGTCCTTTTGGCATCAGTGTCCTTTTGGCACTTATCATTGTCCTTTTGGCATTAGTGTCCTTTTGGCATCAGTATCCTTTTGGCATTTATCATTGTCCTTTTGGCATTAGTGTCCTTTTAGCATCAGTGTCCTTTTGGCACTTATCATTGTCCTTTTGGCATTAGTGTCCTTTTAGCATCAGTGTCCTTTTGGCACTTATCATTGTCCTTTTGGCATTAGTGTCCTTTTAGCATCAGTGTCCTTTTGGCACTTATCATTGTCCTTTTGGCATTAGTGTCCTTTTAGCATCAGTGTCCTTTTGGCACTTATCATTGTCCTTTTGGCATTAGTGTCCTTTTAGCATCAGTGTCCTTTTGGCACTTATCATTGTCCTTTTGGCATTAGTGTCCTTTTAGCATCAGTGTCCTTTTGGCACTTATCATTGTCCTTTTGGCATTAGTGTCCTTTTGGCATCAGTGTCCTTTTGGCATCAATGTCCTTTTGGCATCAGTGTCCTTTTAGCATCAGTGTCCTTTTGGCACTTATCATTGTCCTTTTGGCATTAGTGTCCTTTTAGCATCAGTGTCCTTTTGGCACTTATCATTGTCCTTTTGGCATTAGTGTCCTTTTGGCATCAGTGTCCTTTTGGCATCAATGTCCTTTTGGCATCAGTGTCCTTTTGGCACTTATCATTGTCCTTTTGGCATCAGTGTCCTTTTAGCATCAGTGTCCTTTTGGCACTTATCATTGTCCTTTTGGCATTAGTGTCCTTTTGGCATCAGTGTCCTTTTGGCACTTATAGGTTACAAACATAACCACAGTTATCATTGGCCTTTTGGCATTAGTGTCCTTTTGGCACTTATCATTGTCCTTTTGGCATTAGTGTCCTTTTGGCATCAGTGTCCTTTTGGCATCAATGTCCTTTTGGCATCAGTGTCCTTTTAGCATCATTGTCCTTTTGGCACTTATCATTGTCCTTTTGGCATTAGTGTCCTTTTAGCATCAGTGTCCTTTTGGCACTTATCATTGTCCTTTTGGCATTAGTGTCCTTTTAGCATCAGTGTCCTTTTGGCACTTATCATTGTCCTTTTGGCATCAGTGTCCTTTTGGCATCAGTGTCCTTTTGGCACTTATAGGTTACAAACATAACCCCAGTTATCATTGGCCTTTTGGCATTAGTGTCCTTTTGGCATCAGTGTCCTTTTGGCATTAGTGTCCTTTTAGCATCAGTGTCCTTTTGGCACTTATCATTGTCCTTTTGGCATTAGTGTCCTTTTGGCATCAGTGTCCTTTTGGCATCAATGTCCTTTTGGCATCAGTGTCCTTTTAGCATCAGTGTCCTTTTGGCACTTATCATTGTCCTTTTGGCATTAGTGTCCTTTTAGCATCAGTGTCCTTTTGGCACTTATCATTGTCCTTTTGGCATTAGTGTCCTTTTGGCATCAGTGTCCTTTTGGCACTTATCATTGTCCTTTTGGCATTAGTGTCCTTTTGGCATCAGTATCCTTTTGGCACTTATCATTGTCCTTTTGGCATTAGTGTCCTTTTAGCATCAGTGTCCTTTTGGCACTTATCATTGTCCTTTTGGCATTAGTGTCCTTTTAGCATCAGTGTCCTTTTGGCACTTATCATTGTCCTTTTGGCATTAGTGTCCTTTTAGCATCAGTGTCCTTTTGGCACTTATCATTGTCCTTTTGGCATTAGTGTCCTTTTAGCATCAGTGTCCTTTTGGCACTTATCATTGTCCTTTTGGCATTAGTGTCCTTTTGGCATCAGTGTCCTTTTGGCATCAATGTCCTTTTGGCACCAGTGTCCTTTTAGCATCAGTGTCCTTTTGGCACTTATCATTGTCCTTTTGGCATTAGTGTCCTTTTAGCATCAGTGTCCTTTTGGCACTTATCATTGTCCTTTTGGCATTAGTGTCCTTTTGGCATCAATGTCCTTTTGGCATCAGTGTCCTTTTAGCATCAGTGTCCTTTTGGCACTTATCATTGTCCTTTTGGCATCAGTGTCCTTTTAGCATCAGTGTCCTTTTGGCACTTATCATTGTCCTTTTGGCATTAGTGTCCTTTTGGCATCAGTGTCCTTTTGGCACTTATAGGTTACAAACATAACCCCAGTTATCATTGGCCTTTTGGCATTAGTGTCCTTTTGGCACTTATCATTGTCCTTTTGGCATTAGTGTCCTTTTGGCATCAGTGTCCTTTTGGCATCAATGTCCTTTTGGCATCAGTGTCCTTTTAGCATCATTGTCCTTTTGGCACTTATCATTGTCCTTTTGGCATCAGTGTCCTTTTAGCATCAGTGTCCTTTTGGCACTTATCATTGTCCTTTTGGCATTAGTGTCCTTTTAGCATCAGTGTCCTTTTGGCACTTATCATTGTCCTTTTGGCATTAGTGTCCTTTTAGCATCAGTGTCCTTTTGGCACTTATCATTGTCCTTTTGGCATTAGTGTCCTTTTAGCATCAGTGTCCTTTTGGCACTTATCATTGTCCTTTTGGCATTAGTGTCCTTTTAGCATCAGTGTCCTTTTGGCACTTATCATTGTCCTTTTGGCATTAGTGTCCTTTTAGCATCAGTGTCCTTTTGGCACTTATCATTGTCCTTTTGGCATTAGTGTCCTTTTAGCATCAGCGTCCTTTTGGCACTTATCATTGTCCTTTTGGCATTAGTGTCCTTTTAGCATCAGTGTCCTTTTGGCACTTATCATTGTCCTTTTGGCATTAGTGTCCTTTTAGCATCAGTGTCCTTTTGGCACTTATCATTGTCCTTTTGGCATTAGTGTCCTTTTAGCATCAGTGTCCTTTTGGCACTTATCATTGTCCTTTTGGCATTAGTGTCCTTTTAGCATCAGTGTCCTTTTGGCACTTATCATTGTCCTTTTGGCATTAGTGTCCTTTTAGCATCAGTGTCCTTTTGGCACTTATCATTGTCCTTTTGGCATTAGTGTCCTTTTGGCATCAGTGTCCTTTTGGCATCAATGTCCTTTTGGCATCAGTGTCCTTTTAGCATCAGTGTCCTTTTGGCACTTATCATTGTCCTTTTGGCATTAGTGTCCTTTTGGCATCAGTGTCCTTTTGGCACTTATCATTGTCCTTTTGGCATTAGTGTCCTTTTGGCATCAGTGTCCTTTTGGCATCAATGTCCTTTTGGCATCAGTGTCCTTTTAGCATCAGTGTCCTTTTGGCACTTATCATTGTCCTTTTGGCATTAGTGTCCTTTTAGCATCAGTGTCCTTTTGGCACTTATCATTGTCCTTTTGGCATTAGTGTCCTTTTAGCATCAGTGTCCTTTTGGCACTTATCATTGTCCTTTTGGCATTAGTGTCCTTTTAGCATCAGTGTCCTTTTGGCACTTATCATTGTCCTTTTGGCATTAGTGTCCTTTTGGCATCAGTGTCCTTTTGGCATCAATGTCCTTTTTGCATCAGTGTCCTTTTGGCACTTATCATTGTCCTTTTGGCATTAGTGTCCTTTTGGCATCAGTGTCCTTTTGGCATCAATGTCCTTTTTGCATCAGTGTCCTTTTGGCACTTATCATTGTCCTTTTGGCATTAGTGTCCTTTTGGCATCAGTGTCCTTTTGGCACTTATCATTGTCCTTTTGGGATTAGTGTCCTTTTGGCATCAGTGTCCTTTTGGCACTTATCATTGTCCTTTTGGCATTAGTGTCCTTTTAGCATCAGTGTCCTTTTGGCACTTATCATTGTCCTTTTGGCATTAGTGTCCTTTTAGCATCAGTGTCCTTTTGGCACTTATCATTGTCCTTTTGGCATTAGTGTCCTTTTAGCATCAGTGTCCTTTTGGCACTTATCATTGTCCTTTTGGCATTAGTGTCCTTTTAGCATCAGTGTCCTTTTGGCACTTATCATTGTCCTTTTGGCATTAGTGTCCTTTTGGCATCAGTGTCCTTTTGGCACTTATCATTGTCCTTTTGGCATTAGTGTCCTTTTGGCATCAGTGTCCTTTTGGCATCAATGTCCTTTTGGCATCAGTGTCCTTTTAGCATCAGTGTCCTTTTGGCACTTATCATTGTCCTTTTGGCATTAGTGTCCTTTTAGCATCAGTGTCCTTTTGGCACTTATCATTGTCCTTTTGGCATTAGTGTCCTTTTAGCATCAGTGTCCTTTTGGCACTTATCATTGTCCTTTTGGCATTAGTGTCCTTTTAGCATCAGTGTCCTTTTGGCACTTATCATTGTCCTTTTGGCATTAGTGTCCTTTTGGCATCAGTGTCCTTTTGGCATCAATGTCCTTTTTGCATCAGTGTCCTTTTGGCACTTATCATTGTCCTTTTGGCATTAGTGTCCTTTTGGCATCAGTGTCCTTTTGGCACTTATAGGTTACAAACATAACCCCAGTTATCATTGGCCTTTTGGCATTAGTGTCCTTTTGGCATCAGTGTCCTTTTGGCATCAATGTCCTTTTGGCATCAGTGTCCTTTTGGCATCAGTGTCCTTTTGGCATCAGTGTCCTTTTGGCATCATTGTCCTTTTGGCACCAGTGTCCTTTTGGCACTGGCCTTTTGGCACTACAAAACTCGCTGCTGCCCCCCAAAGGGATTTGACTGCAGGTACCTTTTGCCAAATGGACACAACTTACTAGCCAAAAAGACTGTCTTTTTGGCAAAAAATGTCAAAAAAAAGACAGTCTTTTTGGCACTTGCCTAATACCCAAAAGGACAAAAAGTCAGAATTATCTCCAACGCGGCGGTCTGCGTTGACTTTTTGTCTTTTTGGCATTGGGCTTATTAGCCAAAAGGACACAAAATTCCTGCCAAACGGACACCTTTCCCTTACGTGTTGTTTTAGCTACTTTACAGAAGCCGACGATTTGGCGTGGCCTATTTGCCTGATCTTCTCTGTATCGCTCCAATTTCCGCTCATTCCTATGGTGGGTCCCAATCTTCTCTGTATCGTTCCAATTTGTGTCCTATTTGTCCTATTTGCCTGATCTTCTCTGTATCGCTCCAATTTCCGCTCATTCCTATGGTGGGTCCCAATCTTCTCTGTATCGTTCCAATTTGTGTCCTATTTGTCCTATTTGCCTGATCTTCTCTGTATCGCTCCAATTTCCGCTCGCGCAAGGATGACACGCAAATTCGTGAAGCGTTCCTCATTTTTAACTATTTTGAGGAAATAGAGAAAAAAAAATTTTTTTAGATTTTTTAAAATTATTTTTCGACATTTTTTAATGCTTCAAAGTCCCCCCAAGTGGCCCCCGAGGTGATAGGCCACGCCCACAGCTCCAAACCACGCCCCATGGTGATAGGCCACGCCCCCAGCTTCAAACCACACCCCCCTCGCCGATAGAGGACAAGCACACGGCTTTAAACCACAATCCAAGGTGATAGGCCAGGCCCCCAGGCCGATAAGCCACGCCCACAGCTCCACAACACGCCCCCATGGTGATAGGCCACGCCCCCAGCTTCAAACCACACCCCGCTCGCCGAGAGAGGACAAGCACACGGCTTTAAACCACAATCCAAGGTGATAGGCCACGCCCCCAGGCCGATAAGCCACGCCCACAGCTCCAAAACACGCCCCATGGTGATAGGCCACGCCCCCAGCTTCAAACCACACCCCCCTCGCCGAGAGAGGACAAGCACACGGCTTAAAACCACAATCCAAGGTGATAGGCCACGCCCCCAGGCTGATAAGCCACGCCCACGGCTCCAAAACACGCCCCCATGGTGATAGGCCACGCCCCCAGCTTCAAACCACACCCCCCTCGCCGAGAGAGGACAAGCACACGGCTTAAAACCCCAATCCAAGGTGATAGGCCACGCCCCCAGGCCGATAAGCCACGCCCACGGCTCCAAAACACGCCCCCATGGTGATAGGCCACGCCCCCAGCTTCAAACCACACCCCCCTCGCCGAGAGAGGACAAGCACACGGCTTAAAACCCCAGTCCAAGGTGATAGGCCACGCCCCCAGGCCGATAAGCCACGCCCACAGCTGCAAAACACGCCCCCATGGCGATAGGCCACGCCCCCAGCTTCAAACCACACCCCCCTCGCCGATAGAGGACAAGCACACGGCTTTAAACCACAATCCAAGGTGATAGGCCACGCCCCCAAGCCGACAGGCCACGCCCACAGCTCCAAACCACCCCCCCCCCCCGGGTGATAGGACACGCCCACAGCTCCAAACCACTCCCTCCTCACCGATAGGCCACGCCCCCGGCTTCAAACCACACCCCCCGAAGCGATAGGCCACGCCCACAGAGCGGGTAGGGGAGGGCCCGGGGGGCGGGGTTAAGTGTTCGACCGATCAAACCGATCAATCGATCGATCGATCGATCAGTGCAGCCTCTATGCCTTGGATTGTGGAAAAATCTCTCCAAATGACTATGTCCAGAAGTCAAAATCTGTGAAAATGACTATGTCCAGAAGTCAAAACGGCGAAAGATGGGGTTTTGCCCGGCTCTCCACGCGGCCCCGGGGAGCCTCCGGCCCCCACCGGGGTGCCCAGCCAGAGCCCAGCTAAGTCCTCTACCTGGCTCTCCATCCGAACCCGGGGACCCACTCTTAAGCACCCCCCCTGGAGTCTGGACCCACAGCCGCGGGCGCTAGTTGCCCGGGGACAGGGGAGTATAAGCCAATTTCGGCCCGGGGACAGGGGGGTACAAATCCATTTATATCCCTGAATTCTTCTAAGTCGAAACTGCAGAAGATGCAGTTTTGCGGGGCCCCCCACGCCAAACCGAGGCCCCTTAAGAGGACAGCACTCTGCCAGGTGTAACCAAAGTCATGCCTGGTTCCGTGTTCCGCAGCCCACCTGAGCTTTCTACGCTGTAGCGCCCCCTGGTGCTTCTCCAAAGTGTCCGATATTTCACTTTTTTTTTTTTTTTTTTTTTTTAAGGATGCTTTCCTTAGGGAAAAAAAAAAGTTATCATTGTCCTTTTGGCATCAGTGTCCTTTTGGCATCAGTGTCCTTTTGGCACTTATAGGTTACAAACATAACCCCAGTTATCATTGGCCTTTTGGCATTAGTGTCCTTTTGGCATCAGTGTCCTTTTGGCATCAATGTCCTTTTGGCATCAGTGTCCTTTTAGCATCAGTGTCCTTTTGGCACTTATCATTGTCCTTTTGGCATTAGTGTCCTTTTAGCATCAGTGTCCTTTTGGCACTTATCATTGTCCTTTTGGCATTAGTGTCCTTTTGGCATCAGTGTCCTTTTGGCATCAATGTCCTTTTGGCATCAGTGTCCTTTTAGCATCAGTGTCCTTTTGGCACTTATCATTGTCCTTTTGGCATTAGTGTCCTTTTAGCATCAGTGTCCTTTTGGCACTTATCATTGTCCTTTTGGCATTAGTGTCCTTTTGGCATCAGTGTCCTTTTGGCACTTATCATTGTCCTTTTGGCATTAGTGTCCTTTTAGCATCAGTGTCCTTTTGGCACTTATCATTGTCCTTTTGGCATTAGTGTCCTTTTGGCATCAGTGTCCTTTTGGCACTTATCATTGTCCTTTTGGCATTAGTGTCCTTTTAGCATCAGTGTCCTTTTGGCACTTATCATTGTCCTTTTGGCATTAGTGTCCTTTTAGCATCAGTGTCCTTTTGGCACTTATCATTGTCCTTTTGGCATTAGTGTCCTTTTAGCATCAGTGTCCTTTTGGCACTTATCATTGTCCTTTTGGCATTAGTGTCCTTTTGGCATCAGTGTCCTTTTGGCATCAATGTCCTTTTGGCATCAGTGTCCTTTTAGCATCAGTGTCCTTTTGGCACTTATCATTGTCTTTTTGGCATTAGTGTCCTTTTAGCATCAGTGTCCTTTTGGCACTTATCATTGTCCTTTTGGCATTAGTGTCCTTTTAGCATCAGTGTCCTTTTGGCACTTATCATTGTCCTTTTGGCATTAGTGTCCTTTTAGCATCAGTGTCCTTTTGGCACTTATCATTGTCCTTTTGGCATTAGTGTCCTTTTAGCATCAGTGTCCTTTTGGCACTTATCATTGTCCTTTTGGCATTAGTGTCCTTTTAGCATCAGTGTCCTTTTGGCACTTATCATTGTCCTTTTGGCATTAGTGTCCTTTTAGCATCAGTGTCCTTTTGGCACTTATCATTGTCCTTTTGGCATTAGTGTCCTTTTAGCATCAGTGTCCTTTTGGCACTTATCATTGTCCTTTTGGCATTAGTGTCCTTTTAGCATCAGTGTCCTTTTGGCACTTATCATTGTCCTTTTGGCATTAGTGTCCTTTTAGCATCAGTGTCCTTTTGGCACTTATCATTGTCCTTTTGGCATTAGTGTCCTTTTAGCATCAGTGTCCTTTTGGCACTTATCATTGTCCTTTTGGCATTAGTGTCCTTTTAGCATCAGTGTCCTTTTGGCACTTATCATTGTCCTTTTGGCATTAGTGTCCTTTTAGCATCAGTGTCCTTTTGGCACTTATCATTGTCCTTTTGGCATTAGTGTCCTTTTGGCATCAGTGTCCTTTTGGCACTTATAGGTTACAAACATAACCCCAGTTATCATTGGCCTTTTGGCATTAGTGTCCTTTTGGCATCAGTGTCCTTTTGGCATCAATGTCCTTTTGGCATCAGTGTCCTTTTAGCATCAGTGTCCTTTTGGCACTTATCATTGTCCTTTTGGCATTAGTGTCCTTTTAGCATCAGTGTCCTTTTGGCACTTATCATTGTCCTTTTGGCATTAGTGTCCTTTTAGCATCAGTGTCCTTTTGGCACTTATCATTGTCCTTTTGGCATTAGTGTCCTTTTAGCATCAGTGTCCTTTTGGCACTTATCATTGTCCTTTTGGCATTAGTGTCCTTTTAGCATCAGTGTCCTTTTGGCACTTATCATTGTCCTTTTGGCATTAGTGTCCTTTTAGCATCAGTGTCCTTTTGGCACTTATCATTGTCCTTTTGGCATTAGTGTCCTTTTAGCATCAGTGTCCTTTTGGCACTTATCATTGTCCTTTTGGCATTAGTGTCCTTTTAGCATCAGTGTCCTTTTGGCACTTATCATTGTCCTTTTGGCATTAGTGTCCTTTTAGCATCAGTGTCCTTTTGGCACTTATCATTGTCCTTTTGGCATTAGTGTCCTTTTGGCATCAGTATCCTTTTGGCACTTATCATTTTCCTTTTGGCATTAGTGTCCTTTTAGCATCAGTGTCCTTTTGGCACTTATCATTGTCCTTTTGGCATTAGTGTCCTTTTAGCATCAGTGTCCTTTTGGCACTTATCATTGTCCTTTTGGCATTAGTGTCCTTTTAGCATCAGTGTCCTTTTGGCATCAGTGTCCTTTTAGCATCAGTGTCCTTTTGGCACTTATCATTGTCCTTTTGGCATTAGTATCCTTTTGGCATCAGTGTCCTTTTGGCATCAATGTCCTTTTGGCATCAGTGTCCTTTTAGCATCAGTGTCCTTTTGGCACTTATCATTGTCCTTTTGGCATTAGTGTCCTTTTAGCATCAGTGTCCTTTTGGCACTTATCATTGTCCTTTTGACATTAGTGTCCTTTTAGCATCAGTGTCCTTTTGGCACTTATCATTGTCCTTTTGGCATTAGTGTCCTTTTAGCATCAGTGTCCTTTTGGCACTTATCATTGTCCTTTTGGCATTAGTGTCCTTTTAGCATCAGTGTCCTTTTGGCACTTATCATTGTCCTTTTGGCATTAGTGTCCTTTTGGCATCAGTGTCCTTTTGGCATCAATGTCCTTTTGGCATCAGTGTCCTTTTGGCACTTATCATTGTCCTTTTGGCATCAGTGTCCTTTTAGCATCAGTGTCCTTTTGGCACTTATCATTGTCCTTTTGGCATTAGTGTCCTTTTGGCATCAGTGTCCTTTTGGCACTTATAGGTTACCAACATAACCACAGTTATCATTGGCCTTTTGGCATTAGTGTCCTTTTGGCACTTATCATTGTCCTTTTGGCATTAGTGTCCTTTTAGCATCAGTGTCCTTTTGGCACTTATCATTGTCCTTTTGGCATTAGTGTCCTTTTAGCATCAGTGTCCTTTGGCACTTATCATTGTCCTTTTGGCATTAGTGTCCTTTTAGCATCAGTGTCCTTTTGGCACTTATCATTGTCCTTTTGGCATTAGTGTCCTTTTGGCATCAGTGTCCTTTTGGCACTTATCATTGTCCTTTTGGCATTAGTGTCCTTTTAGCATCAGTGTCCTTTTGGCACTTATCATTGTCCTTTTGGCATTAGTGTCCTTTTAGCATCAGTGTCCTTTTGGCACTTATCATTGTCCTTTTGGCATTAGTGTCCTTTTAGCATCAGTGTCCTTTTGGCACTTATCATTGTCCTTTTGGCATTAGTGTCCTTTTAGCATCAGTGTCCTTTTGGCACTTATCATTGTCCTTTTGGCATTAGTGTCCTTTTAGCATCAGTGTCCTTTTGGCACTTATCATTGTCCTTTTGGCATTAGTGTCCTTTTAGCATCAGTGTCCTTTTGGCACTTATCATTGTCCTTTTGGCATTAGTGTCCTTTTGGCATCAGTGTCCTTTTGGCATCAATGTCCTTTTGGCATCAGTGTCCTTTTAGCATCAGTGTCCTTTTGGCACTTATCATTGTCCTTTTGGCATTAGTGTCCTTTTAGCATCAGTGTCCTTTTGGCACTTATCATTGTCCTTTTGGCATTAGTGTCCTTTTGGCATCAGTGTCCTTTTGGCATCAATGTCCTTTTGGCATCAGTGTCCTTTTAGCATCAGTGTCCTTTTGGCACTTATCATTGTCCTTTTGGCATCAGTGTCCTTTTAGCATCAGTGTCCTTTTGGCACTTATCATTGTCCTTTTGGCATTAGTGTCCTTTTGGCATCAGTGTCCTTTTGGCACTTATAGGTTACAAACATAACCACAGTTATCATTGGCCTTTTGGCATTAGTGTCCTTTTGGCACTTATCATTGTCCTTTTGGCATTAGTGTCCTTTTGGCATCAGTGTCCTTTTGGCATCAATGTCCTTTTGGCATCAGTGTCCTTTTAGCATCATTGTCCTTTTGGCACTTATCATTGTCCTTTTGGCATTAGTGTCCTTTTAGCATCAGTGTCCTTTTGGCACTTATCATTGTCCTTTTGGCATTAGTGTCCTTTTAGCATCAGTGTCCTTTTGGCACTTATCATTGTCCTTTTGGCATCAGTGTCCTTTTGGCATCAGTGTCCTTTTGGCACTTATAGGTTACAAACATAACCCCAGTTATCATTGGCCTTTTGGCATTAGTGTCCTTTTGGCATCAGTGTCCTTTTGGCATTAGTGTCCTTTTAGCATCAGTGTCCTTTTGGCACTTATCATTGTCCTTTTGGCATTAGTGTCCTTTTGGCATCAGTGTCCTTTTGGCATCAATGTCCTTTTGGCATCAGTGTCCTTTTAGCATCAGTGTCCTTTTGGCACTTATCATTGTCCTTTTGGCATTAGTGTCCTTTTAGCATCAGTGTCCTTTTGGCACTTATCATTGTCCTTTTGGCATTAGTGTCCTTTTGGCATCAGTGTCCTTTTGGCATCAATGTCCTTTTGGCATCAATGTCCTTTTGGCATCAGTGTCCTTTTAGCATCAGTGTCCTTTTGGCACTTATCATTGTCCTTTTGGCATCAGTGTCCTTTTAGCATCAGTGTCCTTTTGGCACTTATCATTGTCCTTTTGGCATTAGTGTCCTTTTGGCATCAGTGTCCTTTTGGCACTTATAGGTTACAAACATAACCACAGTTATCATTGGCCTTTTGGCATTAGTGTCCTTTTGGCACTTATCATTGTCCTTTTGGCATTAGTGTCCTTTTGGCATCAGTGTCCTTTTGGCATCAATGTCCTTTTGGCATCAGTGTCCTTTTAGCATCATTGTCCTTTTGGCACTTATCATTGTCCTTTTGGCATTAGTGTCCTTTTAGCATCAGTGTCCTTTTGGCACTTATCATTGTCCTTTTGGCATTAGTGTCCTTTTAGCATCAGTGTCCTTTTGGCACTTATCATTGTCCTTTTGGCATCAGTGTCCTTTTGGCATCAGTGTCCTTTTGGCACTTATAGGTTACAAACATAACCCCAGTTATCATTGGCCTTTTGGCATTAGTGTCCTTTTGGCATCAGTGTCCTTTTGGCATTAGTGTCCTTTTAGCATCAGTGTCCTTTTGGCACTTATCATTGTCCTTTTGGCATTAGTGTCCTTTTGGCATCAGTGTCCTTTTGGCATCAATGTCCTTTTGGCATCAGTGTCCTTTTAGCATCAGTGTCCTTTTGGCACTTATCATTGTCCTTTTGGCATTAGTGTCCTTTTAGCATCAGTGTCCTTTTGGCACTTATCATTGTCCTTTTGGCATTAGTGTCCTTTTGGCATCAGTGTCCTTTTGGCACTTATCATTGTCCTTTTGGCATTAGTGTCCTTTTGGCATCAGTATCCTTTTGGCACTTATCATTGTCCTTTTGGCATTAGTGTCCTTTTAGCATCAGTGTCCTTTTGGCACTTATCATTGTCCTTTTGGCATTAGTGTCCTTTTAGCATCAGTGTCCTTTTGGCACTTATCATTGTCCTTTTGGCATTAGTGTCCTTTTAGCATCAGTGTCCTTTTGGCACTTATCATTGTCCTTTTGGCATTAGTGTCCTTTTAGCATCAGTGTCCTTTTGGCACTTATCATTGTCCTTTTGGCATTAGTGTCCTTTTGGCATCAGTGTCCTTTTGGCATCAATGTCCTTTTGGCACCAGTGTCCTTTTAGCATCAGTGTCCTTTTGGCACTTATCATTGTCCTTTTGGCATTAGTGTCCTTTTAGCATCAGTGTCCTTTTGGCACTTATCATTGTCCTTTTGGCATTAGTGTCCTTTTGGCATCAGTGTCCTTTTGGCATCAATGTCCTTTTGGCATCAGTGTCCTTTTAGCATCAGTGTCCTTTTGGCACTTATCATTGTCCTTTTGGCATCAGTGTCCTTTTAGCATCAGTGTCCTTTTGGCACTTATCATTGTCCTTTTGGCATTAGTGTCCTTTTGGCATCAGTGTCCTTTTGGCACTTATAGGTTACAAACATAACCCCAGTTATCATTGGCCTTTTGGCATTAGTGTCCTTTTGGCACTTATCATTGTCCTTTTGGCATTAGTGTCCTTTTGGCATCAGTGTCCTTTTGGCATCAATGTCCTTTTGGCATCAGTGTCCTTTTAGCATCATTGGCCTTTTGGCACTTATCATTGTCCTTTTGGCATTAGTGTCCTTTTAGCATCAGTGTCCTTTTGGCACTTATCATTGTCCTTTTGGCATTAGTGTCCTTTTAGCATCAGTGTCCTTTTGGCACTTATCATTGTCCTTTTGGCATTAGTGTCCTTTTAGCATCAGTGTCCTTTTGGCACTTATCATTGTCCTTTTGGCATTAGTGTCCTTTTAGCATCAGTGTCCTTTTGGCACTTATCATTGTCCTTTTGGCATTAGTGTCCTTTTAGCATCAGTGTCCTTTTGGCACTTATCATTGTCCTTTTGGCATTAGTGTCCTTTTAGCATCAGTGTCCTTTTGGCACTTATCATTGTCCTTTTGGCATTAGTGTCCTTTTAGCATCAGCGTCCTTTTGGCACTTATCATTGTCCTTTTGGCATTAGTGTCCTTTTAGCATCAGTGTCCTTTTGGCACTTATCATTGTCCTTTTGGCATTAGTGTCCTTTTAGCATCAGTGTCCTTTTGGCACTTATCATTGTCCTTTTGGCATTAGTGTCCTTTTAGCATCAGTGTCCTTTTGGCACTTATCATTGTCCTTTTGGCATTAGTGTCCTTTTAGCATCAGTGTCCTTTTGGCACTTATCATTGTCCTTTTGGCATTAGTGTCCTTTTAGCATCAGTGTCCTTTTGGCACTTATCATTGTCCTTTTGGCATTAGTGTCCTTTTGGCATCAGTGTCCTTTTGGCATCAATGTCCTTTTGGCATCAGTGTCCTTTTAGCATCAGTGTCCTTTTGGCACTTATCATTGTCCTTTTGGCATTAGTGTCCTTTTGGCATCAGTGTCCTTTTGGCACTTATCATTGTCCTTTTGGCATTAGTGTCCTTTTGGCATCAGTGTCCTTTTGGCATCAATGTCCTTTTGGCATCAGTGTCCTTTTAGCATCAGTGTCCTTTTGGCACTTATCATTGTCCTTTTGGCATTAGTGTCCTTTTAGCATCAGTGTCCTTTTGGCACTTATCATTGTCCTTTTGGCATCAATGTCCTTTTTGCATCAGTGTCCTTTTGGCACTTATCATTGTCCTTTTGGCATCAATGTCCTTTTTGCATCAGTGTCCTTTTGGCACTTATCATTGTCCTTTTGGCATTAGTGTCCTTTTGGCATCAGTGTCCTTTTGGCATCAATGTCCTTTTTGCATCAGTGTCCTTTTGGCACTTATCATTGTCCTTTTGGCATTAGTGTCCTTTTGGCATCAGTGTCCTTTTGGCACTTATCATTGTCCTTTTGGGATTAGTGTCCTTTTGGCATCAGTGTCCTTTTGGCACTTATCATTGTCCTTTTGGCATTAGTGTCCTTTTAGCATCAGTGTCCTTTTGGCACTTATCATTGTCCTTTTGGCATTAGTGTCCTTTTAGCATCAGTGTCCTTTTGGCACTTATCATTGTCCTTTTGGCATTAGTGTCCTTTTAGCATCAGTGTCCTTTTGGCACTTATCATTGTCCTTTTGGCATTAGTGTCCTTTTAGCATCAGTGTCCTTTTGGCACTTATCATTGTCCTTTTGGCATTAGTGTCCTTTTAGCATCAGTGTCCTTTTGGCACTTATCATTGTCCTTTTGGCATTAGTGTCCTTTTAGCATCAGTGTCCTTTTGGCACTTATCATTGTCCTTTTGGCATTAGTGTCCTTTTGGCATCAGTGTCCTTTTGGCACTTATCATTGTCCTTTTGGCATTAGTGTCCTTTTGGCATCAGTGTCCTTTTGGCATCAATGTCCTTTTGGCATCAGTGTCCTTTTAGCATCAGTGTCCTTTTGGCACTTATCATTGTCCTTTTGGCATTAGTGTCCTTTTAGCATCAGTGTCCTTTTGGCACTTATCATTGTCCTTTTGGCATTAGTGTCCTTTTAGCATCAGTGTCCTTTTGGCACTTATCATTGTCCTTTTGGCATTAGTGTCCTTTTAGCATCAGTGTCCTTTTGGCACTTATCATTGTCCTTTTGGCATTAGTGTCCTTTTGGCATCAGTGTCCTTTTGGCACTTATAGGTTACAAACATAACCCCAGTTATCATTGGCCTTTTGGCATTAGTGTCCTTTTGGCATCAGTGTCCTTTTGGCATCAATGTCCTTTTGGCATCAGTGTCCTTTTAGCATCAGTGTCCTTTTGGCACTTATCATTGTCCTTTTGGCATTAGTGTCCTTTTAGCATCAGTGTCCTTTTGGCACTTATCATTGTCCTTTTGGCATTAGTGTCCTTTTAGCATCATTGTCCTTTTGGCACTTATCATTGTCCTTTTGGCATTAGTGTCCTTTTAGCATCAGTGTCCTTTTGGCACTTATCATTGTCCTTTTGGCATTAGTGTCCTTTTAGCATCAGTGTCCTTTTGGCACTTATCATTGTCCTTTTGGCATTAGTGTCCTTTTAGCATCAGTGTCCTTTTGGCACTTATCATTGTCCTTTTGGCATTAGTGTCCTTTTAGCATCAGTGTCCTTTTGGCACTTATCATTGTCCTTTTGGCATTAGTGTCCTTTTAGCATCAGTGTCCTTTTGGCACTTATCATTGTCCTTTTGGCATTAGTGTCCTTTTAGCATCAGTGTCCTTTTGGCACTTATCATTGTCCTTTTGGCATTAGTGTCCTTTTGGCATCAGTATCCTTTTGGCACTTATCATTGTCCTTTTGGCATTAGTGTCCTTTTAGCATCAGTGTCCTTTTGGCACTTATCATTGTCCTTTTGGCATTAGTGTCCTTTTAGCATCAGTGTCCTTTTGGCACTTATCATTGTCCTTTTGGCATTAGTGTCCTTTTAGCATCAGTGTCCTTTTGGCATCAGTGTCCTTTTAGCATCAGTGTCCTTTTGGCACTTATCATTGTCCTTTTGGCATTAGTATCCTTTTGGCATCAGTGTCCTTTTGGCATCAATGTCCTTTTGGCATCAGTGTCCTTTTAGCATCAGTGTCCTTTTGGCACTTATCATTGTCCTTTTGGCATTAGTGTCCTTTTAGCATCAGTGTCCTTTTGGCACTTATCATTGTCCTTTTGGCATTAGTGTCCTTTTAGCATCAGTGTCCTTTTGGCACTTATCATTGTCCTTTTGGCATTAGTGTCCTTTTAGCATCAGTGTCCTTTTGGCACTTATCATTGTCCTTTTGGCATTAGTGTCCTTTTAGCATCAGTGTCCTTTTGGCACTTATCATTGTCCTTTTGGCATTAGTGTCCTTTTGGCATCAGTATCCTTTTGGCACTTATCATTGTCCTTTTGGCATTAGTGTCCTTTTAGCATCAGTGTCCTTTTGGCACTTATCATTGTCCTTTTGGCATTAGTGTCCTTTTAGCATCAGTGTCCTTTTGGCACTTATCATTGTCCTTTTGGCATTAGTGTCCTTTTAGCATCAGTGTCCTTTTGGCATCAGTGTCCTTTTAGCATCAGTGTCCTTTTGGCACTTATCATTGTCCTTTTGGCATTAGTATCCTTTTGGCATCAGTGTCCTTTTGGCATCAATGTCCTTTTGGCATCAGTGTCCTTTTAGCATCAGTGTCCTTTTGGCACTTATCATTGTCCTTTTGGCATTAGTGTCCTTTTAGCATCAGTGTCCTTTTGGCACTTATCATTGTCCTTTTGGCATTAGTGTCCTTTTAGCATCAGTGTCCTTTTGGCACTTATCATTGTCCTTTTGGCATTAGTGTCCTTTTAGCGTCAGTGTCCTTTTGGCACTTATCATTGTCCTTTTGGCATTAGTGTCCTTTTAGCATCAGTGTCCTTTTGGCACTTATCATTGTCCTTTTGGCATTAGTGTCCTTTTGGCATCAGTGTCCTTTTGGCATCAATGTCCTTTTGGCATCAGTGTCCTTTTAGCATCAGTGTCCTTTTGGCACTTATCATTGTCCTTTTGGCATTAGTGTCCTTTTGGCATCAGTGTCCTTTTGGCACTTATAGGTTACCAACATAACCACAGTTATCATTGGCCTTTTGGCATTAGTGTCCTTTTGGCACTTATCATTGTCCTTTTGGCATTAGTGTCCTTTTAGCATCAGTGTCCTTTTGGCACTTATCATTGTCCTTTTGGCATTAGTGTCCTTTTAGCATCAGTGTCCTTTTGGCACTTATCATTGTCCTTTTGGCATTAGTGTCCTTTTAGCATCAGTGTCCTTTTGGCACTTATCATTGTCCTTTTGGCATTAGTGTCCTTTTGGCATCAGTGTCCTTTTGGCACTTATCATTGTCCTTTTGGCATTAGTGTCCTTTTGGCATCAGTGTCCTTTTGGCACTTATAGGTTACAAACATAACCCCAGTTATCATTGGCCTTTTGGCATTAGTGTCCTTTTGGCATCAGTGTCCTTTTGGCATCAATGTCCTTTTGGCATCAGTGTCCTTTTAGCATCAGTGTCCTTTTGGCACTTATCATTGTCCTTTTGGCATTAGTGTCCTTTTAGCATCAGTGTCCTTTTGGCACTTATCATTGTCCTTTTGGCATTAGTGTCCTTTTAGCATCAGTGTCCTTTTGGCACTTATCATTGTCCTTTTGGCATTAGTGTCCTTTTAGCATCAGTGTCCTTTTGGCACTTATCATTGTCCTTTTGGCATTAGTGTCCTTTTAGCATCAGTGTCCTTTTGGCACTTATCATTGTCCTTTTGGCATTAGTGTCCTTTTAGCATCAGTGTCCTTTTGGCACTTATCATTGTCCTTTTGGCATTAGTGTCCTTTTAGCATCAGTGTCCTTTTGGCACTTATCATTGTCCTTTTGGCATTAGTGTCCTTTTAGCATCAGTGTCCTTTTGGCACTTATCATTGTCCTTTTGGCATTAGTGTCCTTTTAGCATCAGTGTCCTTTTGGCACTTATCATTGTCCTTTTGGCATTAGTGTCCTTTTGGCATCAGTATCCTTTTGGCACTTATCATTGTCCTTTTGGCATTAGTGTCCTTTTAGCATCAGTGTCCTTTTGGCACTTATCATTGTCCTTTTGGCATTAGTGTCCTTTTAGCATCAGTGTCCTTTTGGCACTTATCATTGTCCTTTTGGCATTAGTGTCCTTTTAGCATCAGTGTCCTTTTGGCATCAGTGTCCTTTTAGCATCAGTGTCCTTTTGGCACTTATCATTGTCCTTTTGGCATTAGTATCCTTTTGGCATCAGTGTCCTTTTGGCATCAATGTCCTTTTGGCATCAGTGTCCTTTTAGCATCAGTGTCCTTTTGGCACTTATCATTGTCCTTTTGGCATTAGTGTCCTTTTAGCATCAGTGTCCTTTTGGCACTTATCATTGTCCTTTTGGCATTAGTGTCCTTTTAGCATCAGTGTCCTTTTGGCACTTATCATTGTCGTTTTGGCATTAGTGTCCTTTTAGCATCAGTGTCCTTTTGGCACTTATCATTGTCCTTTTGGCATTAGTGTCCTTTTAGCATCAGTGTCCTTTTGGCACTTATCATTGTCCTTTTGGCATTAGTGTCCTTTTGGCATCAGTGTCCTTTTGGCATCAATGTCCTTTTGGCATCAGTGTCCTTTTAGCATCAGTGTCCTTTTGGCACTTATCATTGTCCTTTTGGCATTAGTGTCCTTTTAGCATCAGTGTCCTTTTGGCACTTATCATTGTCCTTTTGGCATTAGTGTCCTTTTGGCATCAGTGTCCTTTTGGCATCAATGTCCTTTTGGCATCAGTGTCCTTTTAGCATCAGTGTCCTTTTGGCACTTATCATTGTCCTTTTGGCATTAGTGTCCTTTTAGCATCAGTGTCCTTTTGGCACTTATCATTGTCCTTTTGGCATTAGTGTCCTTTTAGCATCAGTGTCCTTTTGGCACTTATCATTGTCCTTTTGGCATTAGTGTCCTTTTAGCATCAGTGTCCTTTTGGCACTCATCATTGTCCTTTTGGCATTAGTGTCCTTTTAGCATCAGTGTCCTTTTGGCACTTATCATTGTCCTTTTGGCATTAGTGTCCTTTTGGCATCAGTGTCCTTTTGGCACTTATAGGTTACAAACATAACCCCAGTTATCATTGGCCTTTTGGCATTAGTGTCCTTTTGGCATCAGTGTCCTTTTGGCATCAATGTCCTTTTGGCATCAGTGTCCTTTTAGCATCAGTGTCCTTTTGGCACTTATCATTGTCCTTTTGGCATTAGTGTCCTTTTAGCATCAGTGTCCTTTTGGCACTTATCATTGTCCTTTTGGCATTAGTGTCCTTTTAGCATCAGTGTCCTTTTGGCACTTATCATTGTCCTTTTGGCATTAGTGTCCTTTTAGCATCAGTGTCCTTTTGGCACTTATCATTGTCCTTTTGGCATTAGTGTCCTTTTAGCATCAGTGTCCTTTTGGCATCAGTGTCCTTTTAGCATCAGTGTCCTTTTGGCACTTATCATTGTCCTTTTGGCATTAGTATCCTTTTGGCATCAGTGTCCTTTTGGCATCAATGTCCTTTTGGCATCAGTGTCCTTTTAGCATCAGTGTCCTTTTGGCACTTATCATTGTCCTTTTGGCATTAGTGTCCTTTTAGCATCAGTGTCCTTTTGGCACTTATCATTGTCCTTTTGGCATTAGTGTCCTTTTAGCATCAGTGTCCTTTTGGCACTTATCATTGTCCTTTTGGCATTAGTGTCCTTTTAGCATCAGTGTCCTTTTGGCACTTATCATTGTCCTTTTGGCATTAGTGTCCTTTTAGCATCAGTGTCCTTTTGGCACTTATCATTGTCCTTTTGGCATTAGTGTCCTTTTGGCATCAGTGTCCTTTTGGCATCAATGTCCTTTTGGCATCAGTGTCCTTTTAGCATCAGTGTCCTTTTGGCACTTATCATTGTCCTTTTGGCATTAGTGTCCTTTTGGCATCAGTGTCCTTTTGGCACTTATAGGTTACCAACATAACCACAGTTATCATTGGCCTTTTGGCATTAGTGTCCTTTTGGCACTTATCATTGTCCTTTTGGCATTAGTGTCCTTTTAGCATCAGTGTCCTTTTGGCACTTATCATTGTCCTTTTGGCATTAGTGTCCTTTTAGCATCAGTGTCCTTTTGGCACTTATCATTGTCCTTTTGGCATTAGTGTCCTTTTAGCATCAGTGTCCTTTTGGCACTTATCATTGTCCTTTTGGCATTAGTGTCCTTTTGGCATCAGTGTCCTTTTGGCACTTATCATTGTCCTTTTGGCATTAGTGTCCTTTTGGCATCAGTGTCCTTTTGGCACTTATAGGTTACAAACATAACCCCAGTTATCATTGGCCTTTTGGCATTAGTGTCCTTTTGGCATCAGTGTCCTTTTGGCATCAATGTCCTTTTGGCATCAGTGTCCTTTTAGCATCAGTGTCCTTTTGGCACTTATCATTGTCCTTTTGGCATTAGTGTCCTTTTAGCATCAGTGTCCTTTTGGCACTTATCATTGTCCTTTTGGCATTAGTGTCCTTTTAGCATCAGTGTCCTTTTGGCACTTATCATTGTCCTTTTGGCATTAGTGTCCTTTTAGCATCAGTGTCCTTTTGGCACTTATCATTGTCCTTTTGGCATTAGTGTCCTTTTAGCATCAGTGTCCTTTTGGCACTTATCATTGTCCTTTTGGCATTAGTGTCCTTTTAGCATCAGTGTCCTTTTGGCACTTATCATTGTCCTTTTGGCATTAGTGTCCTTTTAGCATCAGTGTCCTTTTGGCACTTATCATTGTCCTTTTGGCATTAGTGTCCTTTTAGCATCAGTGTCCTTTTGGCACTTATCATTGTCCTTTTGGCATTAGTGTCCTTTTAGCATCAGTGTCCTTTTGGCACTTATCATTGTCCTTTTGGCATTAGTGTCCTTTTGGCATCAGTATCCTTTTGGCACTTATCATTGTCCTTTTGGCATTAGTGTCCTTTTAGCATCAGTGTCCTTTTGGCACTTATCATTGTCCTTTTGGCATTAGTGTCCTTTTAGCATCAGTGTCCTTTTGGCACTTATCATTGTCCTTTTGGCATTAGTGTCCTTTTAGCATCAGTGTCCTTTTGGCATCAGTGTCCTTTTAGCATCAGTGTCCTTTTGGCACTTATCATTGTCCTTTTGGCATTAGTATCCTTTTGGCATCAGTGTCCTTTTGGCATCAATGTCCTTTTGGCATCAGTGTCCTTTTAGCATCAGTGTCCTTTTGGCACTTATCATTGTCCTTTTGGCATTAGTGTCCTTTTAGCATCAGTGTCCTTTTGGCACTTATCATTGTCCTTTTGGCATTAGTGTCCTTTTAGCATCAGTGTCCTTTTGGCACTTATCATTGTCGTTTTGGCATTAGTGTCCTTTTAGCATCAGTGTCCTTTTGGCACTTATCATTGTCCTTTTGGCATTAGTGTCCTTTTAGCATCAGTGTCCTTTTGGCACTTATCATTGTCCTTTTGGCATTAGTGTCCTTTTGGCATCAGTGTCCTTTTGGCATCAATGTCCTTTTGGCATCAGTGTCCTTTTAGCATCAGTGTCCTTTTGGCACTTATCATTGTCCTTTTGGCATTAGTGTCCTTTTAGCATCAGTGTCCTTTTGGCACTTATCATTGTCCTTTTGGCATTAGTGTCCTTTTGGCATCAGTGTCCTTTTGGCATCAATGTCCTTTTGGCATCAGTGTCCTTTTAGCATCAGTGTCCTTTTGGCACTTATCATTGTCCTTTTGGCATTAGTGTCCTTTTAGCATCAGTGTCCTTTTGGCACTTATCATTGTCCTTTTGGCATTAGTGTCCTTTTAGCATCAGTGTCCTTTTGGCACTTATCATTGTCCTTTTGGCATTAGTGTCCTTTTAGCATCAGTGTCCTTTTGGCACTCATCATTGTCCTTTTGGCATTAGTGTCCTTTTAGCATCAGTGTCCTTTTGGCACTTATCATTGTCCTTTTGGCATTAGTGTCCTTTTGGCATCAGTGTCCTTTTGGCACTTATAGGTTACAAACATAACCCCAGTTATCATTGGCCTTTTGGCATTAGTGTCCTTTTGGCATCAGTGTCCTTTTGGCATCAATGTCCTTTTGGCATCAGTGTCCTTTTAGCATCAGTGTCCTTTTGGCACTTATCATTGTCCTTTTGGCATTAGTGTCCTTTTAGCATCAGTGTCCTTTTGGCACTTATCATTGTCCTTTTGGCATTAGTGTCCTTTTAGCATCAGTGTCCTTTTGGCACTTATCATTGTCCTTTTGGCATTAGTGTCCTTTTAGCATCAGTGTCCTTTTGGCATCAGTGTCCTTTTGGCACTTATCATTGTCCTTTTGGCATTAGTGTCCTTTTAGCATCAGTGTCCTTTTGGCACTTATCATTGTCCTTTTGGCATTAGTGTCCTTTTGTCATCAGTGTCCTTTTGGCATCAATGTCCTTTTGGCATCAGTGTCCTTTTAGCATCAGTGTCCTTTTGGCACTTATCATTGTCCTTTTGGCATTAGTGTCCTTTTAGCATCAGTGTCCTTTTGGCACTTATCATTGTCCTTTTGGCATTAGTGTCCTTTTAGCATCAGTGTCCTTTTGGCACTTATCATTGTCCTTTTGGCATTAGTGTCCTTTTAGCATCAGTGTCCTTTTGGCACTTATCATTGTCCTTTTGGCATTAGTGTCCTTTTAGCATCAGTGTCCTTTTGGCACTTATCATTGTCCTTTTGGCATTAGTGTCCTTTTAGCATCAGTGTCCTTTTGGCACTTATCATTATCCTTTTGGCATTAGTGTCCTTTTAGCATCAGTGTCCTTTTGGCACTTATCAATGTCCTTTTGGCATTAGTGTCCTTTTAGCATCAGTGTCCTTTTGGCACTTATCATTGTCCTTTTGGCATTAGTGTCCTTTTAGCATCAGTGTCCTTTTGGCACTTATCATTGTCCTTTTGGCATTAGTGTCCTTTTAGCATCAGTGTCCTTTTGGCACTTATCATTGTCCTTTTGGCATTAGTGTCCTTTTAGCATCAGTGTCCTTTTGGCACTTATCATTGTCCTTTTGGCATTAGTGTCCTTTTAGCATCAGTGTCCTTTTGGCACTTATCATTGTCCTTTTGGCATTAGTGTCCTTTTAGCATCAGTGTCCTTTTGACACTTATCATTGTCCTTTTGGCATTAGTGTCCTTTTGGCATCAGTGTCCTTTTGGCATCAATGTCCTTTTGGCATCAGTGTCCTTTTAGCATCAGTGTCCTTTTGGCACTTATCATTGTCCTTTTGGCATTAGTGTCCTTTTAGCATCAGTGTCCTTTTGGCACTTATCATTGTCCTTTTGGCATTAGTGTCCTTTTAGCATCAGTGTCCTTTTGGCACTTATCATTGTCCTTTTGGCATTAGTGTCCTTTTAGCATCAGTGTCCTTTTGGCACTTATCATTGTCCTTTTGGCATTAGTGTCCTTTTAGCATCAGTGTCCTTTTGGCACTTATCATTGTCCTTTTGGCATTAGTGTCCTTTTGGCATCAGTGTCCTTTTGGTTGGCATCAGTGTCCTTTTGGCATCAATGTCCTTTTGGCATCAGTGTCCTTTTAGCATCAGTGTCCTTTTGGCACTTATCATTGTCCTTTTGGCATTAGTGTCCTTTTAGCATCAGTGTCCTTTTGGCACTTATCATTGTCCTTTTGGCATTAGTGTCCTTTTAGCATCAGTGTCCTTTTGGCACTTATCATTGTCCTTTTGGCATTAGTGTCCTTTTAGCATCAGTGTCCTTTTGGCACTTATCATTGTCCTTTTGGCATTAGTGTCCTTTTAGCATCAGTGTCCTTTTGGCACTTATCATTGTCCTTTTGGCATTAGTGTCCTTTTAGCATCAGTGTCCTTTTGGCATCAGTGTCCTTTTGGCACTTATCATTGTCCTTTTGGCATTAGTGTCCTTTTAGCATCAGTGTCCTTTTGGCACTTATCATTGTCCTTTTGGCACTTATCATTGTCCTTTTGTCATCAGTGTCCTTTTGGCATCAATGTCCTTTTGGCATCAGTGTCCTTTTAGCATTAGTGTCCTTTTGTCATCAGTGTCCTTTTGGCATCAATGTCCTTTTGGCATCAGTGTCCTTTTAGCATCAGTGTCCTTTTGGCACTTATCATTGTCCTTTTGGCATTAGTGTCCTTTTAGCATCAGTGTCCTTTTGGCACTTATCATTGTCCTTTTGGCATTAGTGTCCTTTTAGCATCAGTGTCCTTTTGGCACTTATCATTGTCCTTTTGGCATTAGTGTCCTTTTAGCATCAGTGTCCTTTTGGCACTTATCATTGTCCTTTTGGCATTAGTGTCCTTTTAGCATCAGTGTCCTTTTGGCACTTATCATTGTCCTTTTGGCATTAGTGTCCTTTTAGCATCAGTGTCCTTTTGGCACTTATCATTGTCCTTTTGGCATTAGTGTCCTTTTAGCATCAGTGTCCTTTTGGCACTTATCATTGTCCTTTTGGCATTATTGTCCTTTTAGCATCAGTGTCCTTTTGGCACTTATCATTGTCCTTTTGGCATTAGTGTCCTTTTAGCATCAGTGTCCTTTTGGCACTTATCATTGTCCTTTTGGCATTAGTGTCCTTTTAGCATCAGTGTCCTTTTGGCACTTATCATTGTCCTTTTGGCATTAGTGTCCTTTTAGCATCAGTGTCCTTTTGGCACTTATCATTGTCCTTTTGGCATTAGTGTCCTTTTAGCATCAGTGTCCTTTTGGCACTTATCATTGTCCTTTTGGCATTAGTGTCCTTTTAGCATCAGTGTCCTTTTGGCACTTATCATTGTCCTTTTGGCATTAGTGTCCTTTTGGCATCAGTGTCCTTTTGGCATCAATGTCCTTTTGGCATCAGTGTCCTTTTAGCATCAGTGTCCTTTTGGCACTTATCATTGTCCTTTTGGCATTAGTGTCCTTTTAGCATCAGTGTCCTTTTGGCACTTATCATTGTCCTTTTGGCATTAGTGTCCTTTTAGCATCAGTGTCCTTTTGGCACTTATCATTGTCCTTTTGGCATTAGTGTCCTTTTAGCATCAGTGTCCTTTTGGCACTTATCATTGTCCTTTTGGCATTATTGTCCTTTTAGCATCAGTGTCCTTTTGGCACTTATCATTGTCCTTTTGGCATTAGTGTCCTTTTAGCATCAGTGTCCTTTTGGCACTTATCATTGTCCTTTTGGCATTAGTGTCCTTTTAGCATCAGTGTCCTTTTGGCACTTATCATTGTCCTTTTGACATTAGTGTCCTTTTAGCATCAGTGTCCTTTTGGCACTTATCATTGTCCTTTTGGCATTAGTGTCCTTTTAGCATCAGTGTCCTTTTGGCACTTATCATTGTCCTTTTGGCATTAGTGTCCTTTTAGCATCAGTGTCCTTTTGGCACTTATCATTGTCCTTTTGGCATTAGTGTCCTTTTGGCATCAGTGTCCTTTTGGCATCAATGTCCTTTTGGCATCAGTGTCCTTTTAGCATCAGTGTCCTTTTGGCACTTATCATTGTCCTTTTGGCATTAGTGTCCTTTTAGCATCAGTGTCCTTTTGGCACTTATCATTGTCCTTTTGGCATTAGTGTCCTTTTAGCATCAGTGTCCTTTTGGCACTTATCATTGTCCTTTTGGCATTAGTGTC
Organism: Gymnoscopelus braueri; assembly: GCF_963280865.1. Taxonomy (NCBI): domain Eukaryota; kingdom Metazoa; phylum Chordata; class Actinopteri; order Myctophiformes; family Myctophidae; genus Gymnoscopelus; species Gymnoscopelus braueri. Next base: position 3,726 of record NW_027660423.1, on the reverse strand, counting down.
CTTTTAGCATCAGTGTCCTTTTGGCACTTATCATTGTCCTTTTGGCATTAGTGTCCTTTTAGCATCAGTGTCCTTTTGGCACTTATCATTGTCCTTTTGGCATTAGTGTCCTTTTAGCATCAGTGTCCTTTTGGCACTTATCATTGTCCTTTTGGCATTAGTGTCCTTTTAGCATCAGTGTCCTTTTGGCACTTATCATTGTCCTTTTGGCATTAGTGTCCTTTTAGCATCAGTGTCCTTTTGGCACTTATCATTGTCCTTTTGGCATTAGTGTCCTTTTAGCATCAGTGTCCTTTTGGCACTTATCATTGTCCTTTTGGCATTAGTGTCCTTTTAGCATCAGTGTCCTTTTGGCACTTATCATTGTCCTTTTGGCATTAGTGTCCTTTTAGCATCAGTGTCCTTTTGGCACTTATCATTGTCCTTTTGGCATTAGTGTCCTTTTGGCATCAGTGTCCTTTTGGCATCAATGTCCTTTTGGCATCAGTGTCCTTTTAGCATCAGTGTCCTTTTGGCACTTATCATTGTCCTTTTGGCATTAGTGTCCTTTTAGCATCAGTGTCCTTTTGGCACTTATCATTGTCCTTTTGGCATTAGTGTCCTTTTAGCATCAGTGTCCTTTTGGCACTTATCATTGTCCTTTTGGCATTAGTGTCCTTTTAGCATCAGTGTCCTTTTGGCACTTATCATTGTCCTTTTGGCATTAGTGTCCTTTTAGCATCAGTGTCCTTTTGGCACTTATCATTGTCCTTTTGGCATTAGTGTCCTTTTAGCATCAGTGTCCTTTTGGCATCAGTGTCCTTTTGGCACTTATCATTGTCCTTTTGGCATTAGTGTCCTTTTAGCATCAGTGTCCTTTTGGCACTTATCATTGTCCTTTTGGCATTAGTGTCCTTTTGTCATCAGTGTCCTTTTGGCATCAATGTCCTTTTGGCATCAGTGTCCTTTTAGCATCAGTGTCCTTTTGGCACTTATCATTGTCCTTTTGGCATTAGTGTCTGTTACCAAGGCGACGATCACGACGGGCAATCGTCCCGATTAAGGACGTAGCGTCAGCATGACGCCACCCTAAGATCATACGACACCATGTCCCACCTATTAAGCACAGCGGCAGGCGTGAGCGGGCGCCAGACCAGCTGTTGAGTAAGACTGAAGAGTATCTGGAGACTTGGGATAAGATAAGGTAAGACCATACCTAGTATCCCACAGTCCGCTGAGCCGCTTTGAGCCTCAGCCCCAGGCCTATACTGCGACAGTCATAATAAGAGCCCAAAGCGCCTATAAGAATACAGTCCTTAACACATATCGAAGAAGTAACAGTACCTCTGTTACATTTGGTCCTTCGAGCCGGATGTGGAGGTGATGGTAGCTCTTCTGGTAACGCCGCCATATCTTGCGCCATATCTCCAGCCACGGCACCAGACGAAGTGCACAACATCGATCACGCTTTCATAGCCACAGGAGATAAGGCGGAGTACGACTTAGACCGGGTCACGTACGACATACGGCGCTACCAGAAGAGCTACCATCACCTCAGGGACCTCCCCCTGGAGGAGATCAGAGACGCCCAACCTACGATACTCATCGGGATGGATCACCAGGAGCTGATGAAGGACATCGATACGCGTACCGGGCCACCGGGTGCCCCATGTGCCTCGCGCACCCTACTAGGTTGGACCGTCCACGGAGGGCGGATGCTAGACGACACCCCGACCACCGATCGGTACATGGTCAAACGCAAGACCGGATCGAAACCATTGGACCCCGCCCCACCCCAGGGCCAAACACGGGCATCACCATTCGGTTCGCAGAACATTACCAGATGCATGGTTACCCTCAACCCAGGCCCCGAAGCGGCACTTCTCATGGACGTTCGGATGCTCTGGAGACTGGAGGTGATGCATTTCCAGAACGAGAAGCTAGCCACCAGATCGAAAGACGACAAGGCGGCCTTGCGCATGCTAGGGGACAAGACCACCCGGGTGAACGTTAAAGGGGTGAGCAGGTACGCCACCCCGCTCCTCTGGGGCGGAGACCACACCACACCCCAGGCCCCGAAGGCATCGGTATTCGGCATGCTACACAGCATAGAGAACCGCTTACTGAAAGACCCTGATGGTGCCGCGAGCTACTCTAAAGAGATGAAGAGGCTACTGGACGAGGAATACATCCTTGCCGTGCCTCAGGCAAGACCTGATCAGGACGCAAGATCCTGGTACATACCGCATTTTATGCGGACCCACAACGGGAAGAAACGGATAGTCTTCGATTTCTCACACACATACAAGAATCAGAACATGAATAAGCGCCTGCTCCCTGGCCCTACATTGGGTGCCAGCCTACTCGGCGTGCTCCTGAGGTTTAGGCAATACCCGGTCGCCACATGCAGCGACATAAAGGGCATGTTCCACCAAGTGCGCCTGCTCCCCGAAGACAAACCCCTGACTAGATTCCTGTGGCGGGACATGAAGACTGAAGAACAGCCAGTGGTGTACGAATGGCAGGTGCTCCCATTCGGCACCACCTGCTCCCCGTGCTGCGCGACATATGCACTCCAGACTCACGTCTTCAGGCACACGGAGCCCGAGGCGGGTGCCCGGACTTCGATAGAACGCTGTTTTTACGTAGACAACTGGCTGGAGAGCTTCCCCTCTCAACGGGGGGCCAAAGCAGCGGTGGACCAGATGTACGACCTGCTCTTAGGGGGGGGATTCGAACTGCGAGAGTGGGCCAGCAACAAACCCGACGTGATAGCTCACCTCCCGAAAGGATCCCTATCCGGCAACAGCGAGCTATGGTTCACGGAGGAAGGAGCGGACCCGGAGGAACGCACGCTGGGCCTCCTCTGGCAATGCGCGTCGGACATACTGCGGTACAAGCAGAAACACGGAGAGACCCTTATACCGACCATGCGCAACATCTACAAGCTGTTAGCAAGGCAATACGACCCCCTAGGATTCATGATCCCATACACCACCAGGGCTAAGGTCATAGTGAGGGAATTATGGAACAAACCGGACAGGTCCTGGGACGACCCAAACCTGCCGGGGGACATCCTACTAGCGTGGAACGCATGGGAGGGCGAGCTCGCCCACCTGTCGGAAGTGACACTGCCCAGGTGTTATGCCGGTTATACAGAGGGAAAGGTACCGAGGACACACAGCGTGCACGTATTCTGCGACGCTTCAGAACTAGCATACGGGGCAGTAGCATATCTACGCACCGAGGACCACGAGGGCCAGTTCCACGTGTCCTTTCTAGCGGCGAGGTCGAGAATCGCACCTAAGAAACAACTCTCGATACCTAGACTGGAGCTGTGTGCAGCTATGACCGGCGCTCAACTGGCCGCGGTGATTAGGAAAGAACTCACACTCTGCATAAGCTCGCTGACCCTCTGGACAGACTCGTCTACAGTCTTACATTGGCTACTATCGACGTCAAGTACATACAAAGTCTTCGTCGGCACCAGGGTCGCAGAGATACAGACACTCACGGAGGAGGCTGAATGGCTGTATGTAGAGTCAGCCGCCAACCCCGCGGACGACATCACGAGAGGGAAGACGCTGACACAGATCGCGAGTCACGACCGCTGGAGCCGCGGACCCGACTTCCTCGCGAAGGCAAAGAACTTATGGCCCAAACAACCACACCTGGATTTAGCACAGACGGCGGAGATCCAAGAGCTAAGGAAATCGCCATTCTGTGGCTTAACTGTCTGTAAATCCG
>NW_027660424.1:0-135012 GCF_963280865.1 Gymnoscopelus braueri | reverse complement strand
GACACGCCCCCTTTTTTCTTTTCTTTTTTTTTTAATCAAATCATAGCTATTCTGACTTACTTTTTTGCGCTGAGTCGAATGGTGCCATTCCCGAATCTTTAAAATGTCAGGAAAGTGGTCAAATCAGCCCGAGAAAGTCATGGACACGGCCCCTTTTTTTCTTTTTTTTTTTCTTTTTTTTTTAATCAAATCATAGCTATTCTGACTTACTTTTTTGCGCTGAGTCGAATGGTGCTATTCCCGAATCTTTAAAATGTCAGGAAAGTGGTCAAATCAGCCCGAGAAAGTCATGGACACGCCCCCTTTTTTTCTTTTTTTTTTTTAATCAAATCATAGCTTTTCTGACTTACTTTTTTTGCGCTGAGTTGAATGGTGCTATTCCTGAATCTTTAAAATGTCGGGAAAGTGGTCAAATCAGCCCGAGAAAGTCATGGACACGCCCCCTTTATTTTTTATTTTTTTTTAATCAAATCATAGCTATTCTGACTTACTTTTTTGCGCTGAGTCGAATGGTGCTATTCCCGAATCTTTAAAATGTCAGGAAAGTGGTCAAATCAGCCCGAGAAAGTCATGGACACGCCCCCTTTTTTTTTTTTTTTTTTTTTAATCAAATCATAGCTATTCTGACTTACTTTTTTGCGCTGAGTCGAATGGTGCCATTCCCGAATCTTTAAAATGTCAGGAAAGTGGTCAAATCAGCCCGAGAAAGTCATGGACACGCCCCCCTTTTTTTTTTTTTTTTTTTTAATCAAATCATAGCTATTCTGACTTACTTTTTTGCGCTGAGTTGAATGGTGCTATTCCTGAATCTTTAAAATGTCAGGAAAGTGGTCAAATCAGCCCGAGAAAGTCATGGACACGCCCCCTTTTTTTTTTTTTTTTTTAATCAAATCATAGCTATACTGACTTACTTTTTTTGCGCTGAGTTGAATGGTGCTATTCCTGAATCTTTAAAATGTCGGGAAAGTGGTCAAATCAGCCCGAGAATGTCATGGACACGCCCCCTTTATTTTTTTTATTTTTTTAATCAAATCATAGCTATTCTGACTTACTTTTTTGCGCTGAGTTGAATGGTGCTATTCCTGAATCTTTAAAATGTCGGGAAAGTGGTCAAATCAGCCCGAGAAAGTCATGGACACGCCCCCTTTTTTTTTTTTTTTTTTTTAATCAAATCATAGCTATTCTGACTTACTTTTTTGCGCTGAGTCGAATGGTGCCATTCCCGAATCTTTAAAATGTCAGGAAAGTGGTCAAATCAGCCCGAGAAAGTCATGGACACGCCCCCTTTTTTTCTTTTTTTTTTTCTTTTTTTTTTAATCAAATCATAGCTATTCTGACTTACTTTTTTGCGCTGAGTTGAATAGTGCTATTCCCGAATCTTTAAAATGTCGGGAAAGTGGTCAAATCAGCCTGAGAAAGTCATGGACACGCCCCCTTTTTTTTTTCTTTTTTTCTTTTTTTTTTTAATCAAATCATGGCTATTCTGACTTACTTTTTTGCGCTGAGTCGAATGGTGCTATTCCCGAATCTTTAAAATGTCAGGAAAGTGGTCAAATCAGCCCGAGAAAGTCATGGACACGCCCCCTTTTTTTTTTTTTTTTTTTTAATCTAATCATAGCTTTTCTGACTTACTTTTTTTGCGCTGAGTTGAATGGTGCTATTCCTGAATCTTTAAAATGTCGGGAAAGTGGTCAAATCAGCCCGAGAAAGTCATGGACACGCCCCCTTTATTTTTTATTTTTTTTTAATCAAATCATAGCTATTCTGACTTACTTTTTTTGCGCTGAGTCGAATGGTGCTATTCCCGAATCTTTAAAATGTCAGGAAAGTGGTCAAATCAGCCCGAGAAAGTCATGGACACGCCCCCTTTATTTTTTATTTTTTTTTAATCAAATCATAGCTATTCTGACTTACTTTTTTGCGCTGAGTCGAATGGTGCTATTCCCGAATCTTTAAAATGTCAGGAAAGTGGTCAAATCAGCCCGAGAAAGTCATGGACACGCCCCCTTTTTTTTTTTTTTTTTTTTTAATCAAATCATAGCTATTCTGACTTACTTTTTTGCGCTGAGTCGAATGGTGCCATTCCCGAATCTTTAAAATGTCAGGAAAGTGGTCAAATCAGCCCGAGAAAGTCATGGACACGCCCCCCTTTTTTTTTTTTTTTTTTTTAATCAAATCATAGCTATTCTGACTTACTTTTTTGCGCTGAGTTGAATGGTGCTATTCCTGAATCTTTAAAATGTCAGGAAAGTGGTCAAATCAGCCCGAGAAAGTCATGGACACGCCCCCTTTTTTTTTTTTTTTTTTAATCAAATCATAGCTATACTGACTTACTTTTTTTGCGCTGAGTTGAATGGTGCTATTCCTGAATCTTTAAAATGTCGGGAAAGTGGTCAAATCAGCCCGAGAATGTCATGGACACGCCCCCTTTATTTTTTTTATTTTTTTAATCAAATCATAGCTATTCTGACTTACTTTTTTGCGCTGAGTTGAATGGTGCTATTCCTGAATCTTTAAAATGTCGGGAAAGTGGTCAAATCAGCCCGAGAAAGTCATGGACACGCCCCCTTTTTTTTTTTTTTTTTTTTAATCAAATCATAGCTATTCTGACTTACTTTTTTGCGCTGAGTCGAATGGTGCCATTCCCGAATCTTTAAAATGTCAGGAAAGTGGTCAAATCAGCCCGAGAAAGTCATGGACACGCCCCCTTTTTTTCTTTTTTTTTTTCTTTTTTTTTTAATCAAATCATAGCTATTCTGACTTACTTTTTTGCGCTGAGTTGAATAGTGCTATTCCCGAATCTTTAAAATGTCGGGAAAGTGGTCAAATCAGCCTGAGAAAGTCATGGACACGCCCCCTTTTTTTTTTCTTTTTTTCTTTTTTTTTTTAATCAAATCATGGCTATTCTGACTTACTTTTTTGCGCTGAGTCGAATGGTGCTATTCCCGAATCTTTAAAATGTCAGGAAAGTGGTCAAATCAGCCCGAGAAAGTCATGGACACGCCCCCTTTTTTTTTTTTTTTTTTTTAATCTAATCATAGCTTTTCTGACTTACTTTTTTTGCGCTGAGTTGAATGGTGCTATTCCTGAATCTTTAAAATGTCGGGAAAGTGGTCAAATCAGCCCGAGAAAGTCATGGACACGCCCCCTTTATTTTTTATTTTTTTTTAATCAAATCATAGCTATTCTGACTTACTTTTTTGCGCTGAGTCGAATGGTGCTATTCCCGAATCTTTAAAATGTCAGGAAAGTGGTCAAATCAGCCCGAGAAAGTCATGGACACGCCCCCTTTTTTTTTTTTTTTTTTTTTTAATCAAATCATAGCTATTCTGACTTACTTTTTTGCGCTGAGTCGAATGGTGCTATTCCCGAATCTTTAAAATGTCAGGAAAGTGGTCAAATCAGCCCGAGAAAGTCATGGACACGCCCCCTTTTTTTTTTTTTTTTTTTTTAATCAAATCATAGCTATTCTGACTTACTTTTTTTGCGCTGAGTCGAATGGTGCCATTCCCGAATCTTTAAAATGTCAGGAAAGTGGTCAAATCAGCCCGAGAAAGTCATGGACACGCCCCCTTTTTTTCTTTTTTTTTTTCTTTTTTTTTTAATCAAATCATAGCTATTCTGACTTACTTTTTTTGCGCTGAGTTGAATGGTGCTATTCCCGAATCTTTAAAATGTCGGGAAAGTGGTCAAATCAGCCTGAGAAAGTCATGGACACGCCCCCTTTTTTTTTTCTTTTTTTCTTTTTTTTTTTAATCAAATCATGGCTATTCTGACTTACTTTTTTGCGCTGAGTCGAATGGTGCTATTCCCGAATCTTTAAAATGTCAGGAAAGTGGTCAAATCAGCCCGAGAAAGTCATGGACACGCCCCCTTTATTTTTTATTTTTTTTTAATCAAATCATAGCTATTCTGACTTACTTTTTTGCGCTGAGTTGAATGGTGCTATTCCTGAATCTTTAAAATGTCGGGAAAGTGGTCAAATCAGCCCGAGAAAGTCATGGACACGCCCCCTTTATTTTTTATTTTTTTTTAATCAAATCATAGCTATTCTGACTTACTTTTTTGCGCTGAGTCGAATGGTGCTATTCCTGAATCTTTAAAATGTCGGGAAAGTGGTCAAATCAGCCCGAGAAAGTCATGGACACGCCCCCTTTATTTTTTATTTTTTTTTAATCAAATCATAGCTATTCTGACTTACTTTTTTGCGCTGAGTCGAATGGTGCTATTCCCGAATCTTTAAAATGTCAGGAAAGTGGTCAAATCAGCCCGAGAAAGTCATGGACACGCCCCCTTTTTTTTTTTTTTTTTTTTTAATCAAATCATAGCTATTCTGACTTACTTTTTTGCGCTGAGTCGAATGGTGCTATTCCCGAATCTTTAAAATGTCAGGAAAGTGGTCAAATCAGCCCGAGAAAGTCATGGACACGCCCCCTTTTTTTTTTTTTTTTTTTTAATCTAATCATAGCTTTTCTGACTTACTTTTTTTGCGCTGAGTTGAATGGTGCTATTCCTGAATCTTTAAAATGTCGGGAAAGTGGTCAAATCAGCCCGAGAAAGTCATGGACACGCCCCCTTTATTTTTTATTTTTTTTTAATCAAATCATAGCTATTCTGACTTACTTTTTTGCGCTGAGTCGAATGGTGCTATTCCCGAATCTTTAAAATGTCAGGAAAGTGGTCAAATCAGCCCGAGAAAGTCATGGACACGCCCCCTTTTTTTTTTTTTTTTTTTTTTAATCAAATCATAGCTATTCTGACTTACTTTTTTGCGCTGAGTTGAATGGTGCTATTCCTGAATCTTTAAAATGTCAGGAAAGTGGTCAAATCAGCCCGAGAAAGTCATGGACACGCCCCCTTTTTTTTTTTTTTTTTTTTAATCAAATCATAGCTATACTGACTTACTTTTTTGCGCTGAGTTGAATGGTGCTATTCCCGAATCTTTAAAATGTCAGGAAAGTGGTCAAATCAGCCCGAGAAAGTCATGGACACGCCCCCTTTTTTTTTTTTTTTTTTTTTTAATCAAATCATAGCTATTCTGACTTACTTTTTTGCGCTGAGTCGAATGGTGCTATTCCCGAATCTTTAAAATGTCAGGAAAGTGGTCAAATCAGCCCGAGAAAGTCATGGACACGCCCCCTTTTTTTTTTTTTTTTTTTTAATCTAATCATAGCTTTTCTGACTTACTTTTTTTGCGCTGAGTTGAATGGTGCTATTCCTGAATCTTTAAAATGTCGGGAAAGTGGTCAAATCAGCCCGAGAAAGTCATGGACACGCCCCCTTTATTTTTTATTTTTTTTTAATCAAATCATAGCTATTCTGACTTACTTTTTTGCGCTGAGTCGAATGGTGCTATTCCTGAATCTTTAAAATGTCGGGAAAGTGGTCAAATCAGCCCGAGAAAGTCATGGACACGCCCCCTTTATTTTTTATTTTTTTTTAATCAAATCATAGCTATTCTGACTTACTTTTTTGCGCTGAGTCGAATGGTGCTATTCCCGAATCTTTAAAATGTCAGGAAAGTGGTCAAATCAGCCCGAGAAAGTCATGGACACGCCCCCTTTTTTTTTTTTTTTTTTTTTAATCAAATCATAGCTATTCTGACTTACTTTTTTGCGCTGAGTCGAATGGTGCTATTCCCGAATCTTTAAAATGTCAGGAAAGTGGTCAAATCAGCCCGAGAAAGTCATGGACACGCCCCCTTTTTTTTTTTTTTTTTTTTAATCTAATCATAGCTTTTCTGACTTACTTTTTTGCGCTGAGTTGAATGGTGCTATTCCTGAATCTTTAAAATGTCGGGAAAGTGGTCAAATCAGCCCGAGAAAGTCATGGACACGCCCCCTTTTTTTTTTTTTTTTTTTTAATCAAATCATAGCTATTCTGACTTACTTTTTTGCGCTGAGTCGAATGGTGCCATTCCCGAATCTTTAAAATGTCAGGAAAGTGGTCAAATCAGCCCGAGAAAGTCATGGACACGCCCCCTTTTTTTCTTTTTTTTTTTCTTTTTTTTTTAATCAAATCATAGCTATTCTGACTTACTTTTTTTGCGCTGAGTTGAATGGTGCTATTCCTGAATCTTTAAAATGTCGGGAAAGGGTTAGGGTTAGGGTTAGGGTTAGGGTTAGGGTTAGGGTTAGGGTTAGGGTTGGGTTTAGGGTTAGGTAGGGTTTTTTAGAAGACTTCAGTAAAAAGCTCTCAGTGAGGGCGTCCTCACATCAGAAAGCAGTTTTAAGGAATTTTTGCATTCACCATCTTTGATTTGAAAGAAAGTCTGTTTTTAAGGATTTGTTCTGTTTAATTAATTGTCAACTGAGAGTACAGTTAACTTTGAACTTCTTTTTAGGGGGTAAGTTTACTTGTGGGCTATGCAGGGTTAGGGTTAGGGTTAGGGTTAGGGTTAGGGTTAGGGTTAGGGTTAGGGTTAGGGTTAGGGTTAGGGTTAGGGTTAGGGTTAGGGTTAGGGTTAGGGTTAGGGTTAGGGTTAGGGTTAGGGTTAGGGTTAGGGTTAGGGTTAGGGTTAGGGTTAGGGTTAGGGTCAGGGTTTGCTTCTGTGAAATACGTAATTCATAGGATGAATTACGTACTTTTCACTATTTATCCCGTACACATTCATTATGCTGCGGGTGTTCTGCAATGCGAACAGCCTGCTTTCCTATGCTTTTTGTACTTTTGCCATTAACTTTCTATCAATTACAAATTTCATAGGATCATATATTTTATGTCTTTATAGGGGTCTTCCTAAACACTAGGTGGGGTAAATGAGCAGAAAAACATGGTCTTCCCTGCCACAGGGTTGCGTAGTTGAGCATACTTTACGATTGTCGTGAGAGATCAGAACTATTAACTCCTCTGAGCCATGCTCGTGTGTGTGTGTGTGTGTGTGTGTGTGTGTGTGTGTGTGTGTGTGTGTGTGTGTGTGTGTGTGTGTGTGTGTGTGTGTGTGTGTGTGTGTGTGTGTGTGTGTGTGTGTGTGTGTGTGTGTGTGTGTTAGTGTGTGTGCGCGTTCCAGAGGGAAAGAGAGAGAGAGAGAGACACAGAGAGAGAGAGAGAGAGAGAGAAAGAGACAGAGACAGATAGAGAGAGAGAGACAGAGAGATCTTTTTTGTCTCTTCCAGAGAGGGACATTAACAGTAGTCATTGTGTATTACATTGCCTCAAGCTCCATTAGTTTAACATGGCAACCCTGAGAAAGAGAAAGAAACAAGATGTAAGCAACAAGACTGAGGAGCTAGAACTGGTGTTGGAACAGTTGAGATGCAAAGTGCTCCAGTTCAGGTCAAAGTGAGTTTAACTTTCACATGAACTCAGTTTGACCTGATCTCAGTTTTGTCAGAATACTGCTTCAACTTCCACATAAAACACATTCAGAGAGAAAACATACTGCTTCCAGACTGAGAGAAAACAGAAAACTCCCAAACACTTGCTGCCTCATTTGAAGCACACTTTGGTTTACCTTGTCTCTCTTCACAGTGGTTTCAACCTAACACCGTAACTGTCACAGGCTTTGCACATTTTAACACATACATCCATGAGGCGTTCAAAGTCTGGACTGTAATTTGTGATGTTTTGCTGAATTAGAGACAAGCAAACCAAAGTGTTGTGAAGAGCACTAAACTTTAGTTTACTCTGCACAACACTTTGGTTTACTCTGAAGAGAGACAGAGAAAAAACACACAACACTTTCACAACACTTTGGTTTACTCTGAACAGAGACAGAGTTGTGTGTTGTGTTCAACAACAACTTGTTGGTTTCAACCTATCACCGATTGAGTTCAGGTCGAACTGAGTTCATGTGGAAGTTGAAGCAGTATTCTGACAAAACTGAGATCAGGTCAAACTGAGTTCATGTGGAAGTTAAACTCTGTTTGACCTGAACTGGAAAACTCACAGTTGAAGCACACCTTGGTAGTGCTGATTGAAGTTGCAGAAGTTGGATTTGGAGGCCTTCAAAGTCTGGACTGTAATTTGTGATGTTTTACTGTATGTGAACACCAAGGTGTGCTGCAACTGAGGCAACAACTTGTTGCCTCAGTTCCACTTTGGTTTACTGTGAAGAGAGACAAGCAAACCAAAGTGTTGTGAAGAGCACTAAACTTTAGTTTACTCTGCACAACACTTTGGTTTACTCTGAAGAGAGACAGAGAAAAAACACACAACACTTTCACAACACTTTGGTTTACTCTGAAGAGAGACAGAGTTGTGTGTTGTGTTCAACAACAACTTGTTGGTTTCAACCTATCACCGTAACTGTCACAGGCTTTGCAAATTTTATCATATACATCCATGAGGCCTTCAAAGTCTGGACTGTAATTTGTGATGTTTTACTGTATGTGAACACCAAGGTGTGCTGCAACTGAGGCAACAACTTGTTGCCTCAGTTCCACTTTGGTTTACTGTGAAGAGAGACAAGCAAACCAAAGTGTTGTGAAGAGCACTAAACTTTAGTTTACTCTGCACAACACTTTGGTTTACTCTGAAGAGAGACAGAGAAAAAACACACAACACTTTCACAACACTTTGGTTTACTCTGAAGAGAGACAGAGTTGTGTGTTGTGTTCAACAACAACTTGTTGGTTTCAACCTATCACCGTAACTGTCACAGGCTTTGCAAATTTTATCACATACATCCATGAGGCCTTCAAAGTCTGGACTGTAATTTGTGATGTTTTACTGTATGTGAACACCAAGGTGTGCTGCAACTCAGTTGGTTTGCTGCAACTCTGCAACTCAGATGTGTGCTGCCAGTTGAAGCACACTTTGGTTTACTGTGAAGAGAGACAAGGTAAACCAAAGTGTGCTTCAAATGATGGAAGCAGTATGTTTTCTCTCTGAATGTGTTTTCAGGTCAAATTGAGTTCATGTGGAAGTTGAAGCAGTATTCTGACAAAACTGAGATCAGGTCAAACTGAGTTCATGTGGAAGTTAAACTCTGTTTGACCTGAACTGGAAAACTCACAGTTGAAGCACACCTTGGTAGTGCTGATTGAAGTTGCAGAAGTTGGATTTGGAGGCCTTCAAAGTCTGGACTGTAATTTGTGATGTTTTACTGTATGTGAACACCAAGGTGTGCTGCAACTGAGGCAACAACTTGTTGCCTCAGTTCCACTTTGGTTTACTGTGAAGAGAGACAAGCAAACCAAAGTGTTGTGAAGAGCACTAAACTTTAGTTTACTCTGCACAACACTTTGGTTTACTCTGAAGAGAGACAGAGAAAAAACACACAACACTTTCACAACACTTTGGTTTACTCTGAAGAGAGACAGAGTTGTGTGTTGTGTTCAACAACAACTTGTTGGTTTCAACCTATCACCGTAACTGTCACAGGCTTTGCAAATTTTATCACATACATCCATGAGGCCTTCAAAGTCTGGACTGTAATTTGTGATGTTTTACTGTATGTGAACACCAAGGTGTGCTGCAACTGAGGCAACAACTTGTTGCCTCAGTTCCACTTTGGTTTACTGTGAAGAGAGACAAGCAAACCAAAGTGTTGTGAAGAGCACTAAACTTTAGTTTACTCTGCACGACACTTTGGTTTACTCTGAAGAGAGACAGAGAAAAAACACACAACACTTTCACAACACTTTGGTTTACTCTGAAGAGAGACAGAGTTGTGTGTTGTGTTCAACAACAACTTGTTGGTTTCAACCTATCACCGTAACTGTCACAGGCTTTGCAAATTTTATCACATACATCCATGAGGCCTTCAAAGTCTGGACTGTAATTTGTGATGTTTTGCTGTATTGAACACCAAGGTGTGCTGCAACTCAGTTGGTTTGCTGCAACTCTGCAACTCAGATGTGTGCTGCCAGTTGAAGCACACTTTGGTTTACTGTGAAGAGAGACAAGGTAAACCAAAGTGTGCTTCAAATGATGGAAGCAGTATGTTTTCTCTCTGAATGTGTTTTCAGGTCAAATTGAGTTCATGTGGAAGTTGAAGCAGTATTCTGACAAAACTGAGATCAGGTCAAACTGAGTTCATGTGGAAGTTAAACTCTGTTTGACCTGAACTGGAAAACTCACAGTTGAAGCACACCTTGGTAGTGCTGATTGAAGTTGCAGAAGTTGGATTTGGAGGCCTTCAAAGTCTGGACTGTAATTTGTGATGTTTTACTGTATGTGAACACCAAGGTGTGCTGCAACTGAGGCAACAACTTGTTGCCTCAGTTCCACTTTGGTTTACTGTGAAGAGAGACAAGCAAACCAAAGTGTTGTGAAGAGCACTAAACTTTAGTTTACTCTGCACAACACTTTGGTTTACTCTGAAGAGAGACAGAGAAAAAACACACAACACTTTCACAACACTTTGGTTTACTCTGAAGAGAGACAGAGTTGTGTGTTGTGTTCAACAACAACTTGTTGGTTTCAACCTATCACCGTAACTGTCACAGGCTTTGCAAATTTTATCACATACATCCATGAGGCCTTCAAAGTCTGGACTGTAATTTGTGATGTTTTACTGTATGTGAACACCAAGGTGTGCTGCAACTGAGGCAACAACTTGTTGCCTCAGTTCCACTTTGGTTTACTGTGAAGAGAGACAAGCAAACCAAAGTGTTGTGAAGAGCACTAAACTTTAGTTTACTCTGCACGACACTTTGGTTTACTCTGAAGAGAGACAGAGAAAAAACACACAACACTTTCACAACACTTTGGTTTACTCTGAAGAGAGACAGAGTTGTGTGTTGTGTTCAACAACAACTTGTTGGTTTCAACCTATCACCGTAACTGTCACAGGCTTTGCAAATTTTATCACATACATCCATGAGGCCTTCAAAGTCTGGACTGTAATTTGTGATGTTTTGCTGTATTGAACACCAAGGTGTGCTGCAACTCAGTTGGTTTGCTGCAACTCTGCAACTCAGATGTGTGCTGCCAGTTGAAGCACACTTTGGTTTACTGTGAAGAGAGACAAGGTAAACCAAAGTGTGCTTCAAATGATGGAAGCAGTATGTTTTCTCTCTGAATGTGTTTTCAGGTCAAATTGAGTTCATGTGGAAGTTGAAGCAGTATTCTGACAAAACTGAGATCAGGTCAAACTGAGTTCATGTGGAAGTTAAACTCTGTTTGACCTGAACTGGAAAACTCACAGTTGAAGCACACCTTGGTAGTGCTGATTGAAGTTGCAGAAGTTGGATTTGGAGGCCTTCAAAGTCTGGACTGTAATTTGTGATGTTTTACTGTATGTGAACACCAAGGTGTGCTGCAACTGAGGCAACAACTTGTTGCCTCAGTTCCACTTTGGTTTACTGTGAAGAGAGACAAGCAAACCAAAGTGTTGTGAAGAGCACACAACTTTAGTTTACTCTGCACAACACTTTGGTTTACTCTGAAGAGAGACAGAGAAAAAACACACAACACTTTCACAACACTTTGGTTTACTCTGAAGAGAGACAGAGTTGTGTGTTGTGTTCAACAACAACTTGTTGGTTTCAACCTATCACCGTAACTGTCACAGGCTTTGCAAATTTTATCACATACATCCATGAGGCCTTCAAAGTCTGGACTGTAATTTGTGATGTTTTACTGTATGTGAACACCAAGGTGTGCTGCAACTGAGGCAACAACTTGTTGCCTCAGTTCCACTTTGGTTTACTGTGAAGAGAGACAAGCAAACCAAAATGTTGTGAAGAGCACTAAACTTTAGTTTACTCTGCACAACACTTTGGTTTACTCTGAAGAGAGACAGAGAAAAAACACACAACACTTTCACAACACTTTGGTTTACTCTGAAGAGAGACAGAGTTGTGTGTTGTGTTCAACAACAACTTGTTGGTTTCAACCTATCACCGTAACTGTCACAGGCTTTGCAAATTTTATCACATACATCCATGAGGCCTTCAAAGTCTGGACTGTAATTTGTGATGTTTTACTGTATGTGAACACCAAGGTGTGCTGCAACTGAGGCAACAACTTGTTGCCTCAGTTCCACTTTGGTTTACTGTGAAGAGAGACAAGCAAACCAAAGTGTTGTGAAGAGCACTAAACTTTAGTTTAGTGATGTTTTGCTGTATTGAACACCAAGGTGTGCTGCAACTCAGTTGGTTTGCTGCAACTCTGCAACTCAGATGTGTGCTGCCAGTTGAAGCACACTTTGGTTTACTGTGAAGAGAGACAAGGTAAACCAAAGTGTTGTGAAGAGCACTAAACTTTAGTTTACTCTACACAACACTTTGGTTTACTCTGAAGCTCTACAGAGAAAAA
Source organism: Gymnoscopelus braueri (assembly GCF_963280865.1). NCBI lineage: Eukaryota > Metazoa > Chordata > Actinopteri > Myctophiformes > Myctophidae > Gymnoscopelus > Gymnoscopelus braueri. The sequence continues at coordinate 122,808 of NW_027660424.1, read as the reverse complement.
ACACACAACACTTTCACAACACTTTGGTTTACTCTGAAGAGAGACAGCGTTGTGTGTTGTGTTCAACAACAACTTGTTGGTTTCAACCTATCACCGTAACTGTCACAGGCTTTGCAAATTTTATCACATACATCCATGAGGCCTTCAAAGTCTGGACTGTAATTTGTGATGTTTTGCTGTATTGAACACCAAGGTGTGCTGCAACTCAGTTGGTTTGCTGCAACTCTGCAACTCAGATGTGTGCTGCCAGTTGAAGCACACTTTGGTTTACTGTGAAGAGAGACAAGATAAACCAAAGTGTGCTTCAAATGATGGAAGCAGTATGTTTTCTCTCCGAATGTGTTTTCAGGTCAAATTGAGTTCATGTGGAAGTTGAAGCAGTATTCTGACAAAACTGAGATCAGGTCAAACTGAGTTCATGTGGAAGTTAAACTCTGTTTGACCTGAACTGGAAAACTCACAGTTGAAGCACACCTTGGTAGTGCTGATTGAAGTTGCAGAAGTTGGATTTGGAGGCCTTCAAAGTCTGGACTGTAATTTGTGATGTTTTACTGTATGTGAACACCAAGGTGTGCTGCAACTGAGGCAACAACTTGTTGCCTCAGTTCCACTTTGGTTTACTGTGAAGAGAGACAAGCAAACCAAAGTGTTGTGAAGAGCACTAAACTTTAGTTTACTCTGCACAACACTTTGGTTTACTCTGAAGAGAGACAGAGAAAAAACACACAACACTTTCACAACACTTTGGTTTACTCTGAAGAGAGACAGCGTTGTGTGTTGTGTTCAACAACAACTTGTTGGTTTCAACCTATCACCGTAACTGTCACAGGCTTTGCAAATTTTATCACATACATCCATGAGGCCTTCAAAGTCTGGACTGTAATTTGTGATGTTTTACTGTATGTGAACACCAAGGTGTGCTGCAACTGAGGCAACAACTTGTTGCCTCAGTTCCACTTTGGTTTACTGTGAAGAGAGACAAGCAAACCAAAGTGTTGTGAAGAGCACTAAACTTTAGTTTACTCTACACAACACTTTGGTTTACTCTGAAGCTCTACAGAGAAAAAACACACAACACTTTCACAACACTTTGGTTTACTCTGAAGAGAGACAGCGTTGTGTGTTGTGTTCAACAACAACTTGTTGGTTTCAACCTATCACCGTAACTGTCACAGGCTTTGCAAATTTTATCACATACATCCATGAGGCCTTCAAAGTCTGGACTGTAATTTGTGATGTTTTGCTGTATTGAACACCAAGGTGTGCTGCAACTCAGTTGGTTTGCTGCAACTCTGCAACTCAGATGTGTGCTGCCAGTTGAAGCACACTTTGGTTTACTGTGAAGAGAGACAAGGTAAACCAAAGTGTGCTTCAAATGATGGAAGCAGTATGTTTTCTCTCTGAATGTGTTTTCAGGTCAAATTGAGTTCATGTGGAAGTTGAAGCAGTATTCTGACAAAACTGAGATCAGGTCAAACTGAGTTCATGTGGAAGTTAAACTCTGTTTGACCTGAACTGGAAAACTCACAGTTGAAGCACACCTTGGTAGTGCTGATTGAAGTTGCAGAAGTTGGATTTGGAGGCCTTCAAAGTCTGGACTGTAATTTGTGATGTTTTACTGTATGTGAACACCAAGGTGTGCTGCAACTGAGGCAACAACTTGTTGCCTCAGTTCCACTTTGGTTTACTGTGAAGAGAGACAAGCAAACCAAAGTGTTGTGAAGAGCACACAACTTTAGTTTACTCTGCACAACACTTTGGTTTACTCTGAAGAGAGACAGAGTTGTGTGTTGTGTTCAACAACAACTTGTTGGTTTCAACCTAACACCGTAACTGTCACAGGCTTTGCAAATTTTGCAGAGGTTTTGGTAGTGCTGATTGAAGTTGCAGAAGTTGGATTTGCAACTGAAACCCCAACGGTATCACATACATCCATGATGCCTTCAAAGTCTGGACTGTATGTTGTGATGTTTTACTGTATTGAACACCAAGGTGTGTTTCAACTGAGGCAACTCAATTAGCATATTAGCATCTTAGCTTAGCATGTTAGCATTAATTAGCATAATGTTGTAATTACCCCTAGTGGTAGGTTTTGGTACTGGAAAGTGCCCTGTGACGTCAGAGAACAAAATGGCGGATGCTAACTTTATTAGCATGTTAGCATAAATTAGCATAATGTTGTAATTACCCCTAGTGGTAGGTTTTGGTACTGGAAAGTGCCCTGTGACGTCAGAGAACAAAATGGCGGATGCTAACTTTATTAGCATCTTAGCTTAGCATGTTAGCATTAATTAGCATAATGTTGTAATTACCCCTAGTGGTATGTTTTGGTACTGGAAAGTGCCCTGTGACGTCAGAGAACAAAATGGCGGATGCTAACTTTATTAGCATGTTAGCTTAGCATGTTAGCATAAATTAGCATAATGTTGTAATTACCCCTAGTGGTAGGTTTTGGTACTGGAAAGTGCCCTGTGAAGTCAGAAAACAAAATGGCGGATGCTAACTTTATTAGCATGCTAAGCTAATATGCTAATAGCGTTATCATCCGCCATTTTGTTATCCGACGTCACAGGGCACCAAAACCTACCACTTGGGGAAATTTTACCATTATGCTAATTCATGCTAACATGCTAAGCTAAGATGCTAACTGTGTTAGCATCCACCATTTTGTTTTCTGGCTTCACAGGGCACTTTCCAGTACCTAAATCTATCACTAGGGGAAATAATAACATTATGCTAATTAATGCTAACTTGCTAAGCTAATATGCTAATATGCTAATAGTGTTAGCATGACATCACAGGGCACTTTGACTGTCACCTGTCAAACCAAAGTGTTGTGAAAGTGTTGTGTGTTTTCTCTCTGTCTCTCTTCAGAGTAAACCAAAGTGTTGTGAAGAGCACTAAACTTTAGTTTACTCTGCACAACACTTTGGTTTACTCTGAAGAGAGACAGAGAGAAAACACACAACACTTTCACAACACTTTGGTTTACTCTGAAGAGAGACAGAGTTGTGTGTTGTGTTCAACAACAACTTGTTGGTTTCAACCTATCACCGTAACTGTCACAGGCTTTGCAAATTTTATCACATACATCCATGAGGCCTTCAAAGTCTGGACTGTAATTTGTGATGTTTTACTGTATGTGAACACCAAGGTGTGCTGCAACTCAGTTGGTTTGCTGCAACTCTGCAACTCAGATGTGTGCTGCCAGTTGAAGCACACTTTGGTTTACTGTGAAGAGAGACAAGGTAAACCAAAGTGTGCTTCAAATGATGGAAGCAGTATGTTTTCTCTCTGAATGTGTTTTCAGGTCAAATTGAGTTCATGTGGAAGTTGAAGCAGTATTCTGACAAAACTGAGATCAGGTCAAACTGAGTTCATGTGGAAGTTAAACTCTGTTTGACCTGAACTGGAAAACTCACAGTTGAAGCACACCTTGGTAGTGCTGATTGAAGTTGCAGAAGTTGGATTTGGAGGCCTTCAAAGTCTGGACTGTAATTTGTGATGTTTTACTGTATGTGAACACCAAGGTGTGCTGCAACTGAGGCAACAACTTGTTGCCTCAGTTCCACTTTGGTTTACTGTGAAGAGAGACAAGCAAACCAAAGTGTTGTGAAGAGCACTAAACTTTAGTTTACTCTGCACGACACTTTGGTTTACTCTGAAGAGAGACAGAGAAAAAACACACAACACTTTCACAACACTTTGGTTTACTCTGAAGAGAGACAGAGTTGTGTGTTGTGTTCAACAACAACTTGTTGGTTTCAACCTATCACCGTAACTGTCACAGGCTTTGCAAATTTTATCACATACATCCATGAGGCCTTCAAAGTCTGGACTGTAATTTGTGATGTTTTACTGTATGTGAACACCAAGGTGTGCTGCAACTGAGGCAACAACGTGTTGCCTCAGTTCCACTTTGGTTTACTGTGAAGAGAGACAAGCAAACCAAAGTGTTGTGAAGAGCACTAAACTTTAGTTTACTCTGCACGACACTTTGGTTTACTCTGAAGAGAGACAGAGAAAAAACACACAACACTTTCACAACACTTTGGTTTACTCTGAAGAGAGACAGAGTTGTGTGTTGTGTTCAACAACAACTTGTTGGTTTCAACCTATCACCGTAACTGTCACAGGCTTTGCAAATTTTATCACATACATCCATGAGGCCTTCAAAGTCTGGACTGTAATTTGTGATGTTTTGCTGTATTGAACACCAAGGTGTGCTGCAACTCAGTTGGTTTGCTGCAACTCTGCAACTCAGATGTGTGCTGCCAGTTGAAGCACACTTTGGTTTACTGTGAAGAGAGACAAGGTAAACCAAAGTGTGCTTCAAATGATGGAAGCAGTATGTTTTCTCTCTGAATGTGTTTTCAGGTCAAATTGAGTTCATGTGGAAGTTGAAGCAGTATTCTGACAAAACTGAGATCAGGTCAAACTGAGTTCATGTGGAAGTTAAACTCTGTTTGACCTGAACTGGAAAACTCACAGTTGAAGCACACCTTGGTAGTGCTGATTGAAGTTGCAGAAGTTGGATTTGGAGGCCTTCAAAGTCTGGACTGTAATTTGTGATGTTTTACTGTATGTGAACATCAAGGTGTGCTGCAACTGAGGCAACAACTTGTTGCCTCAGTTCCACTTTGGTTTACTGTGAAGAGAGACAAGCAAACCAAAGTGTTGTGAAGAGCACTAAACTTTAGTTTACTCTGCACAACACTTTGGTTTACTCTGAAGAGAGACAGAGAAAAAACACACAACACTTTCACAACACTTTGGTTTACTCTGAAGAGAGACAGAGTTGTGTGTTGTGTTCAACAACAACTTGTTGGTTTCAACCTATCACCGTAACTGTCACAGGCTTTGCAAATTTTATCACATACATCCATGAGGCCTTCAAAGTCTGGACTGTAATTTGTGATGTTTTGCTGTATTGAACACCAAGGTGTGCTGCAACTCAGTTGGTTTGCTGCAACTCTGCAACTCAGATGTGTGCTGCCAGTTGAAGCACACTTTGGTTTACTGTGAAGAGAGACAAGGTAAACCAAAGTGTGCTTCAAATGATGGAAGCAGTATGTTTTCTCTCTGAATGTGTTTTCAGGTCAAATTGAGTTCATGTGGAAGTTGAAGCAGTATTCTGACAAAACTGAGATCAGGTCAAACTGAGTTCATGTGGAAGTTAAACTCTGTTTGACCTGAACTGGAAAACTCACAGTTGAAGCACACCTTGGTAGTGCTGATTGAAGTTGCAGAAGTTGGATTTGGAGGCCTTCAAAGTCTGGACTGTAATTTGTGATGTTTTACTGTATGTGAACACCAAGGTGTGCTGCAACTGAGGCAACAACTTGTTGCCTCAGTTCCACTTTGGTTTACTGTGAAGAGAGACAAGCAAACCAAAGTGTTGTGAAGAGCACTAAACTTTAGTTTACTCTGCACAACACTTTGGTTTACTCTGAAGAGAGACAGAGAAAAAACACACAACACTTTCACAACACTTTGGTTTACTCTGAAGAGAGACAGAGTTGTGTGTTGTGTTCAACAACAACTTGTTGGTTTCAACCTATCACCGTAACTGTCACAGGCTTTGCAAATTTTATCACATACATCCATGAGGCCTTCAAAGTCTGGACTGTAATTTGTGATGTTTTACTGTATGTGAACACCAAGGTGTGCTGCAACTGAGGCAACAACTTGTTGCCTCAGTTCCACTTTGGTTTACTGTGAAGAGAGACAAGCAAACCAAAGTGTTGTGAAGAGCACTAAACTTTAGTTTACTCTGCACAACACTTTGGTTTACTCTGAAGAGAGACAGAGAAAAAACACACAACACTTTCACAACACTTTGGTTTACTCTGAAGAGAGACAGAGTTGTGTGTTGTGTTCAACAACAACTTGTTGGTTTCAACCTATCACCGTAACTGTCACAGGCTTTGCAAATTTTATCACATACATCCATGAGGCCTTCAAAGTCTGGACTGTAATTTGTGATGTTTTACTGTATGTGAACACCAAGGTGTGCTGCAACTGAGGCAACAACTTGTTGCCTCAGTTCCACTTTGGTTTACTGTGAAGAGAGACAAGCAAACCAAAGTGTTGTGAAGAGCACTAAACTTTAGTTTAGTGATGTTTTGCTGTATTGAACACCAAGGTGTGCTGCAACTCAGTTGGTTTGCTGCAACTCTGCAACTCAGATGTGTGCTGCCAGTTGAAGCACACTTTGGTTTACTGTGAAGAGAGACAAGGTAAACCAAAGTGTTGTGAAGAGCACTAAACTTTAGTTTACTCTACACAACACTTTGGTTTACTCTGAAGCTCTACAGAGAAAAAACACACAACACTTTCACAACACTTTGGTTTACTCTGAAGAGAGACAGCGTTGTGTGTTGTGTTCAACAACAACTTGTTGGTTTCAACCTATCACCGTAACTGTCACAGGCTTTGCAAATTTTATCACATACATCCATGAGGCCTTCAAAGTCTGGACTGTAATTTGTGATGTTTTGCTGTATTGAACACCAAGGTGTGCTGCAACTCAGTTGGTTTGCTGCAACTCTGCAACTCAGATGTGTGCTGCATGTTGAAGCACACTTTGGTTTACTGTGAAGAGAGACAAGATAAACCAAAGTGTGCTTCAAATGATGGAAGCAGTATGTTTTCTCTCCGAATGTGTTTTCAGGTCAAATTGAGTTCATGTGGAAGTTGAAGCAGTATTCTGACAAAACTGAGATCAGGTCAAACTGAGTTCATGTGGAAGTTAAACTCTGTTTGACCTGAACTGGAAAACTCACAGTTGAAGCACACCTTGGTAGTGCTGATTGAAGTTGCAGAAGTTGGATTTGGAGGCCTTCAAAGTCTGGACTGTAATTTGTGATGTTTTACTGTATGTGAACACCAAGGTGTGCTGCAACTGAGGCAACAACTTGTTGCCTCAGTTCCACTTTGGTTTACTGTGAAGAGAGACAAGCAAACCAAAGTGTTGTGAAGAGCACTAAACTTTAGTTTACTCTGCACAACACTTTGGTTTACTCTGAAGAGAGACAGAGAAAAAACACACAACACTTTCACAACACTTTGGTTTACTCTGAAGAGAGACAGCGTTGTGTGTTGTGTTCAACAACAACTTGTTGGTTTCAACCTATCACCGTAACTGTCACAGGCTTTGCAAATTTTATCACATACATCCATGAGGCCTTCAAAGTCTGGACTGTAATTTGTGATGTTTTACTGTATGTGAACACCAAGGTGTGCTGCAACTGAGGCAACAACTTGTTGCCTCAGTTCCACTTTGGTTTACTGTGAAGAGAGACAAGCAAACCAAAGTGTTGTGAAGAGCACTAAACTTTAGTTTACTCTACACAACACTTTGGTTTACTCTGAAGCTCTACAGAGAAAAAACACACAACACTTTCACAACACTTTGGTTTACTCTGAAGAGAGACAGCGTTGTGTGTTGTGTTCAACAACAACTTGTTGGTTTCAACCTATCACCGTAACTGTCACAGGCTTTGCAAATTTTATCACATACATCCATGAGGCCTTCAAAGTCTGGACTGTAATTTGTGATGTTTTGCTGTATTGAACACCAAGGTGTGCTGCAACTCAGTTGGTTTGCTGCAACTCTGCAACTCAGATGTGTGCTGCCAGTTGAAGCACACTTTGGTTTACTGTGAAGAGAGACAAGGTAAACCAAAGTGTGCTTCAAATGATGGAAGCAGTATGTTTTCTCTCTGAATGTGTTTTCAGGTCAAATTGAGTTCATGTGGAAGTTGAAGCAGTATTCTGACAAAACTGAGATCAGGTCAAACTGAGTTCATGTGGAAGTTAAACTCTGTTTGACCTGAACTGGAAAACTCACAGTTGAAGCACACCTTGGTAGTGCTGATTGAAGTTGCAGAAGTTGGATTTGGAGGCCTTCAAAGTCTGGACTGTAATTTGTGATGTTTTACTGTATGTGAACACCAAGGTGTGCTGCAACTGAGGCAACAACTTGTTGCCTCAGTTCCACTTTGGTTTACTGTGAAGAGAGACAAGCAAACCAAAGTGTTGTGAAGAGCACACAACTTTAGTTTACTCTGCACAACACTTTGGTTTACTCTGAAGAGAGACAGAGTTGTGTGTTGTGTTCAACAACAACTTGTTGGTTTCAACCTAACACCGTAACTGTCACAGGCTTTGCAAATTTTGCAGAGGTTTTGGTAGTGCTGATTGAAGTTGCAGAAGTTGGATTTGCAACTGAAACCCCAACGGTATCACATACATCCATGATGCCTTCAAAGTCTGGACTGTATGTTGTGATGTTTTACTGTATTGAACACCAAGGTGTGTTTCAACTGAGGCAACTCAATTAGCATATTAGCATCTTAGCTTAGCATGTTAGCATTAATTAGCATAATGTTGTAATTACCCCTAGTGGTAGGTTTTGGTACTGGAAAGTGCCCTGTGACGTCAGAGAACAAAATGGCGGATGCTAACTTTATTAGCATGTTAGCATAAATTAGCATAATGTTGTAATTACCCCTAGTGGTAGGTTTTGGTACTGGAAAGTGCCCTGTGACGTCAGAGAACAAAATGGCGGATGCTAACTTTATTAGCATCTTAGCTTAGCATGTTAGCATTAATTAGCATAATGTTGTAATTACCCCTAGTGGTATGTTTTGGTACTGGAAAGTGCCCTGTGACGTCAGAGAACAAAATGGCGGATGCTAACTTTATTAGCATGTTAGCTTAGCATGTTAGCATAAATTAGCATAATGTTGTAATTACCCCTAGTGGTAGGTTTTGGTACTGGAAAGTGCCCTGTGAAGTCAGAAAACAAAATGGCGGATGCTAACTTTATTAGCATGCTAAGCTAATATGCTAATAGCGTTATCATCCGCCATTTTGTTATCCGACGTCACAGGGCACCAAAACCTACCACTTGGGGAAATTTTACCATTATGCTAATTCATGCTAACATGCTAAGCTAAGATGCTAACTGTGTTAGCATCCACCATTTTGTTTTCTGGCTTCACAGGGCACTTTCCAGTACCTAAATCTATCACTAGGGGAAATAATAACATTATGCTAATTAATGCTAACTTGCTAAGCTAATATGCTAATATGCTAATAGTGTTAGCATGACATCACAGGGCACTTTGACTGTCACCTGTCAAACCAAAGTGTTGTGAAAGTGTTGTGTGTTTTCTCTCTGTCTCTCTTCAGAGTAAACCAAAGTGTTGTGAAGAGCACTAAACTTTAGTTTACTCTGCACAACACTTTGGTTTACTCTGAAGAGAGACAGAGAGAAAACACACAACACTTTCACAACACTTTGGTTTACTCTGAAGAGAGACAGAGTTGTGTGTTGTGTTCAACAACAACTTGTTGGTTTCAACCTATCACCGTAACTGTCACAGGCTTTGCAAATTTTATCACATACATCCATGAGGCCTTCAAAGTCTGGACTGTAATTTGTGATGTTTTACTGTATGTGAACACCAAGGTGTGCTGCAACTCAGTTGGTTTGCTGCAACTCTGCAACTCAGATGTGTGCTGCCAGTTGAAGCACACTTTGGTTTACTGTGAAGAGAGACAAGGTAAACCAAAGTGTGCTTCAAATGATGGAAGCAGTATGTTTTCTCTCTGAATGTGTTTTCAGGTCAAATTGAGTTCATGTGGAAGTTGAAGCAGTATTCTGCCAAAACTGAGATCAGGTCAAACTGAGTTCATGTGGAAGTTAAACTCTGTTTGACCTGAACTGGAAAACTCACAGTTGAAGCACACCTTGGTAGTGCTGATTGAAGTTGCAGAAGTTGGATTTGGAGGCCTTCAAAGTCTGGACTGTAATTTGTGATGTTTTACTGTATGTGAACACCAAGGTGTGCTGCAACTGAGGCAACAACTTGTTGCCTCAGTTCCACTTTGGTTTACTGTGAAGAGAGACAAGCAAACCAAAGTGTTGTGAAGAGCACTAAACTTTAGTTTACTCTGCACAACACTTTGGTTTACTCTGAAGAGAGACAGAGAAAAAACACACAACACTTTCACAACACTTTGGTTTACTCTGAAGAGAGACAGAGTTGTGTGTTGTGTTCAACAACAACTTGTTGGTTTCAACCTATCACCGTAACTGTCACAGGCTTTGCAAATTTTATCACATACATCCATGAGGCCTTCAAAGTCTGGACTGTAATTTGTGATGTTTTACTGTATGTGAACACCAAGGTGTGCTGCAACTGAGGCAACAACTTGTTGCCTCAGTTCCACTTTGGTTTACTGTGAAGAGAGACAAGCAAACCAAAGTGTTGTGAAGAGCACTAAACTTTAGTTTACTCTGCACGACACTTTGGTTTACTCTGAAGAGAGACAGAGAAAAAACACACAACACTTTCACAACACTTTGGTTTACTCTGAAGAGAGACAGAGTTGTGTGTTGTGTTCAACAACAACTTGTTGGTTTCAACCTATCACCGTAACTGTCACAGGCTTTGCAAATTTTATCACATACATCCATGAGGCCTTCAAAGTCTGGACTGTAATTTGTGATGTTTTGCTGTATTGAACACCAAGGTGTGCTGCAACTCAGTTGGTTTGCTGCAACTCTGCAACTCAGATGTGTGCTGCCAGTTGAAGCACACTTTGGTTTACTGTGAAGAGAGACAAGGTAAACCAAAGTGTGCTTCAAATGATGGAAGCAGTATGTTTTCTCTCTGAATGTGTTTTCAGGTCAAATTGAGTTCATGTGGAAGTTGAAGCAGTATTCTGACAAAACTGAGATCAGGTCAAACTGAGTTCATGTGGAAGTTAAACTCTGTTTGACCTGAACTGGAAAACTCACAGTTGAAGCACACCTTGGTAGTGCTGATTGAAGTTGCAGAAGTTGGATTTGGAGGCCTTCAAAGTCTGGACTGTAATTTGTGATGTTTTACTGTATGTGAACATCAAGGTGTGCTGCAACTGAGGCAACAACTTGTTGCCTCAGTTCCACTTTGGTTTACTGTGAAGAGAGACAAGCAAACCAAAGTGTTGTGAAGAGCACTAAACTTTAGTTTACTCTGCACAACACTTTGGTTTACTCTGAAGAGAGACAGAGAAAAAACACACAACACTTTCACAACACTTTGGTTTACTCTGAAGAGAGACAGAGTTGTGTGTTGTGTTCAACAACAACTTGTTGGTTTCAACCTATCACCGTAACTGTCACAGGCTTTGCAAATTTTATCACATACATCCATGAGGCCTTCAAAGTCTGGACTGTAATTTGTGATGTTTTGCTGTATTGAACACCAAGGTGTGCTGCAACTCAGTTGGTTTGCTGCAACTCTGCAACTCAGATGTGTGCTGCCAGTTGAAGCACACTTTGGTTTACTGTGAAGAGAGACAAGGTAAACCAAAGTGTGCTTCAAATGATGGAAGCAGTATGTTTTCTCTCTGAATGTGTTTTCAGGTCAAATTGAGTTCATGTGGAAGTTGAAGCAGTATTCTGACAAAACTGAGATCAGGTCAAACTGAGTTCATGTGGAAGTTAAACTCTGTTTGACCTGAACTGGAAAACTCACAGTTGAAGCACACCTTGGTAGTGCTGATTGAAGTTGCAGAAGTTGGATTTGGAGGCCTTCAAAGTCTGGACTGTAATTTGTGATGTTTTACTGTATGTGAACACCAAGGTGTGCTGCAACTGAGGCAACAACTTGTTGCCTCAGTTCCACTTTGGTTTACTGTGAAGAGAGACAAGCAAACCAAAGTGTTGTGAAGAGCACTAAACTTTAGTTTACTCTGCACAACACTTTGGTTTACTCTGAAGAGAGACAGAGAAAAAACACACAACACTTTCACAACACTTTGGTTTACTCTGAAGAGAGACAGAGTTGTGTGTTGTGTTCAACAACAACTTGTTGGTTTCAACCTATCACCGTAACTGTCACAGGCTTTGCAAATTTTATCACATACATCCATGAGGCCTTCAAAGTCTGGACTGTAATTTGTGATGTTTTGCTGTATGTGAACACCAAGGTGTGCTGCAACTGAGGCAACAACTTGTTGCCTCAGTTCCACTTTGGTTTACTGTGAAGAGAGACAAGCAAACCAAAGTGTTGTGAAGAGCACTAAACTTTAGTTTAGTGATGTTTTGCTGTATTGAACACCAAGGTGTGCTGCAACTCAGTTGGTTTGCTGCAACTCTGCAACTCAGATGTGTGCTGCCAGTTGAAGCACACTTTGGTTTACTGTGAAGAGAGACAAGGTAAACCAAAGTGTTGTGAAGAGCACTAAACTTTAGTTTACTCTACACAACACTTTGGTTTACTCTGAAGCTCTACAGAGAAAAAACACACAACACTTTCACAACACTTTGGTTTACTCTGAAGAGAGACAGCGTTGTGTGTTGTGTTCAACAACAACTTGTTGGTTTCAACCTATCACCGTAACTGTCACAGGCTTTGCAAATTTTATCACATACATCCATGAGGCCTTCAAAGTCTGGACTGTAATTTGTGATGTTTTGCTGTATTGAACACCAAGGTGTGCTGCAACTCAGTTGGTTTGCTGCAACTCTGCAACTCAGATGTGTGCTGCCAGTTGAAGCACACTTTGGTTTACTGTGAAGAGAGACAAGGTAAACCAAAGTGTGCTTCAAATGATGGAAGCAGTATGTTTTCTCTCCGAATGTGTTTTCAGGTCAAATTGAGTTCATGTGGAAGTTGAAGCAGTATTCTGACAAAACTGAGATCAGGTCAAACTGAGTTCATGTGGAAGTTAAACTCTGTTTGACCTGAACTGGAAAACTCACAGTTGAAGCACACCTTGGTAGTGCTGATTGAAGTTGCAGAAGTTGGATTTGGAGGCCTTCAAAGTCTGGACTGTAATTTGTGATGTTTTACTGTATGTGAACACCAAGGTGTGCTGCAACTGAGGCAACAACTTGTTGCCTCAGTTCCACTTTGGTTTACTGTGAAGAGAGACAAGCAAACCAAAGTGTTGTGAAGAGCACTAAACTTTAGTTTACTCTGCACAACACTTTGGTTTACTCTGAAGAGAGACAGAGAAAAAACACACAACACTTTCACAACACTTTGGTTTACTCTGAAGAGAGACAGCGTTGTGTGTTGTGTTCAACAACAACTTGTTGGTTTCAACCTATCACCGTAACTGTCACAGGCTTTGCAAATTTTATCACATACATCCATGAGGCCTTCAAAGTCTGGACTGTAATTTGTGATGTTTTACTGTATGTGAACACCAAGGTGTGCTGCAACTGAGGCAACAACTTGTTGCCTCAGTTCCACTTTGGTTTACTGTGAAGAGAGACAAGCAAACCAAAGTGTTGTGAAGAGCACTAAACTTTAGTTTACTCTACACAACACTTTGGTTTACTCTGAAGCTCTACAGAGAAAAAACACACAACACTTTCACAACACTTTGGTTTACTCTGAAGAGAGACAGCGTTGTGTGTTGTGTTCAACAACAACTTGTTGGTTTCAACCTATCACCGTAACTGTCACAGGCTTTGCAAATTTTATCACATACATCCATGAGGCCTTCAAAGTCTGGACTGTAATTTGTGATGTTTTGCTGTATTGAACACCAAGGTGTGCTGCAACTCAGTTGGTTTGCTGCAACTCTGCAACTCAGATGTGTGCTGCCAGTTGAAGCACACTTTGGTTTACTGTGAAGAGAGACAAGGTAAACCAAAGTGTGCTTCAAATGATGGAAGCAGTATGTTTTCTCTCTGAATGTGTTTTCAGGTCAAATTGAGTTCATGTGGAAGTTGAAGCAGTATTCTGACAAAACTGAGATCAGGTCAAACTGAGTTCATGTGGAAGTTAAACTCTGTTTGACCTGAACTGGAAAACTCACAGTTGAAGCACACCTTGGTAGTGCTGATTGAAGTTGCAGAAGTTGGATTTGGAGGCCTTCAAAGTCTGGACTGTAATTTGTGATGTTTTACTGTATGTGAACACCAAGGTGTGCTGCAACTGAGGCAACAACTTGTTGCCTCAGTTCCACTTTGGTTTACTGTGAAGAGAGACAAGCAAACCAAAGTGTTGTGAAGAGCACTAAACTTTAGTTTACTCTGCACAACACTTTGGTTTACTCTGAAGAGAGACAGAGAAAAAACACACAACACTTTCACAACACTTTGGTTTACTCTGAAGAGAGACAGAGTTGTGTGTTGTGTTCAACAACAACTTGTTGGTTTCAACCTATCACCGTAACTGTCACAGGCTTTGCAAATTTTATCACATACATCCATGAGGCCTTCAAAGTCTGGACTGTAATTTGTGATGTTTTACTGTATGTGAACACCAAGGTGTGCTGCAACTGAGGCAACAACTTGTTGCCTCAGTTCCACTTTGGTTTACTGTGAAGAGAGACAAGCAAACCAAAGTGTTGTGAAGAGCACTAAACTTTAGTTTACTCTGCACAACACTTTGGTTTACTCTGAAGAGAGACAGAGAAAAAACACACAACACTTTCACAACACTTTGGTTTACTCTGAAGAGAGACAGAGTTGTGTGTTGTGTTCAACAACAACTTGTTGGTTTCAACCTATCACCGTAACTGTCACAGGCTTTGCAAATTTTATCACATACATCCATGAGGCCTTCAAAGTCTGGACTGTAATTTGTGATGTTTTGCTGTATTGAACACCAAGGTGTGCTGCAACTCAGTTGGTTTGCTGCAACTCTGCAACTCAGATGTGTGCTGCCAGTTGAAGCACACTTTGGTTTACTGTGAAGAGAGACAAGGTAAACCAAAGTGTGCTTCAAATGATGGAAGCAGTATGTTTTCTCTCTGAATGTGTTTTCAGGTCAAATTGAGTTCATGTGGAAGTTGAAGCAGTATTCTGACAAAACTGAGATCAGGTCAAACTGAGTTCATGTGGAAGTTAAACTCTGTTTGACCTGAACTGGAAAACTCACAGTTGAAGCACACCTTGGTAGTGCTGATTGAAGTTGCAGAAGTTGGATTTGGAGGCCTTCAAAGTCTGGACTGTAATTTGTGATGTTTTACTGTATGTGAACACCAAGGTGTGCTGCAACTGAGGCAACAACTTGTTGCCTCAGTTCCACTTTGGTTTACTGTGAAGAGAGACAAGCAAACCAAAGTGTTGTGAAGAGCACTAAACTTTAGATTACTCTGCACAACACTTTGGTTTACTCTGAAGAGAGACAGAGAAAAAACACACAACACTTTCACAACACTTTGGTTTACTCTGAAGAGAGACAGAGTTGTGTGTTGTGTTCAACAACAACTTGTTGGTTTCAACCTATCACCGTAACTGTCACAGGCTTTGCAAATTTTATCACATACATCCATGAGGCCTTCAAAGTCTGGACTGTAATTTGTGATGTTTTACTGTATGTGAACACCAAGGTGTGCTGCAACTGAGGCAACAACTTGTTGCCTCAGTTCCACTTTGGTTTACTGTGAAGAGAGACAAGCAAACCAAAGTGTTGTGAAGAGCACTAAACTTTAGTTTACTCTGCACAACACTTTGGTTTACTCTGAAGAGAGACAGAGAAAAAACACACAACACTTTCACAACACTTTGGTTTACTCTGAAGAGAGACAGAGTTGTGTGTTGTGTTCAACAACAACTTGTTGGTTTCAACCTATCACCGTAACTGTCACAGGCTTTGCAAATTTTATCACATACATCCATGAGGCCTTCAAAGTCTGGACTGTAATTTGTGATGTTTTGCTGTATTGAACACCAAGGTGTGCTGCAACTCAGTTGGTTTGCTGCAACTCTGCAACTCAGATGTGTGCTGCCAGTTGAAGCACACTTTGGTTTACTGTGAAGAGAGACAAGGTAAACCAAAGTGTGCTTCAAATGATGGAAGCAGTATGTTTTCTCTCTGAATGTGTTTTCAGGTCAAATTGAGTTCATGTGGAAGTTGAAGCAGTATTCTGACAAAACTGAGATCAGGTCAAACTGAGTTCATGTGGAAGTTAAACTCTGTTTGACCTGAACTGGAAAACTCACAGTTGAAGCACACCTTGGTAGTGCTGATTGAAGTTGCAGAAGTTGGATTTGGAGGCCTTCAAAGTCTGGACTGTAATTTGTGATGTTTTACTGTATATGAACACCAAGGTGTGCTGCAACTGAGGCAACAACTTGTTGCCTCAGTTCCACTTTGGTTTACTGTGAAGAGAGACAAGCAAACCAAAGTGTTGTGAAGAGCACTAAACTTTAGTTTACTCTGCACAACACTTTGGTTTACTCTGAAGAGAGACAGAGAAAAAACACACAACACTTTCACAACACTTTGGTTTACTCTGAAGAGAGACAGAGTTGTGTGTTGTGTTCAACAACAACTTGTTGGTTTCAACCTATCACCGTAACTGTCACAGGCTTTGCAAATTTTATCACATACATCCATGAGGCCTTCAAAGTCTGGAAAGTAATTTGTGATGTTTTACTGTATGTGAACACCAAGGTGTGCTGCAACTGAGGCAACAACTTGTTACCTCAGTTCCACTTTGGTTTACTGTGAAGAGAGACAAGCAAACCAAAGTGTTGTGAAGAGCACTAAACTTTAGTTTACTCTGCACAACACTTTGGTTTACTCTGAAGAGAGACAGAGAAAAAACACACAACATTTTCACAACACTTTGGTTTACTCTGAAGAGAGACAGCGTTGTGTGTTGTGTTCAACAACAACTTGTTGGTTTCAACCTGTCACAGGCTTTGCAAATTTTATCACATACATCCATGAGGCCTTCAAAGTCTGGACTGTAATTTGTGATGTTTTGCTGTATTGAACACCAAGGTGTGCTGCAACTCAGTTGGTTTGCTGCAACTCTGCAACTCAGATGTGTGCTGCCAGTTGAAGCACAGTTTGGTTTACTGTGAAGAGAGACAAGGTAAACCAAAGTGTGCTTCAAATGAGGCAACAAGTGTTTGGGAGTTTTCTGTTTCCTCTCTGTCTGGAAGCAGTATGTTTTCTCTCTGAATGTGTTTTCAGGTCAAATTGAGTTCAGGTCAAACTGAGTTCATGTGGAAGTTGAAGCAGTATTCTGACAAAACTGAGATCAGGTCAAACTGAGTTCATGTGGAAGTTAAACTCTGTTTGACCTGAACTGGAAAACTCACAGTTGAGGCACACCTTGAAGCAGTATGTTTTCTCTCTGAATGTGTTTTCAGGTCAAATTGAGTTCAGGTCAAACTGAGTTCAGGTCAAACTGAGTTCATGTGGAAGTTGAAGCAGTATTCTGACAAAACTGAGATCAGGTCAAACTGAGTTCAAGTGAAAGTTAAACTCACTTTGACCTGAACTGGAAAACTCAGTTGAAGCACACCTTGGTAGTGCTGATTGAAGTTGCAGAAGTTGGATTTGCAACTAAAACCCCAACGGTATCACATACATCCATGAGGCTTTCAAAGTCTGGACTGTAATTTGTGATGTTTTACTGTATTGAACAGTTGAATGTAAAGGTGTTTTGCCAAAGTCATGAACTCAGTTTAACCTATACATTGAAAACATACAACACTTTGGTTTAGTCTGAAGAAAGACAGAAAGAAAACACACAATCTCTCTGTCTTCTCTCAGTGTTGATATCAAATGTTTGTACTTGTGAGAACTCCTTTTAAGAACAGGATTACAAATGTTTGCTCATAATAAAATTGTTTTATTTATCTATTCATTGTTCTTGTCATTCTTAGGTGATTTTCTCCCCCCTTGTATACATGTTTGGCTGAAATATACTGGATGAACACTCATTTGTTTACAACACTTTGGTTTACTGTGAAGAGAGACAAGTTAACCCAAGTGTGCTTTCAAATGAGGCAACAAGTGTTTGGAGTTTTCTGTTTTCTCTCTGTCTGGAAGCAGTATGTTTTCTCTCTGAATATGTCGATCTCTAAATGTGTCTTCAGGTCAAATGGAGTTCAGGACAAACTGAGTTTATTTGGAGTTTGGTGAGGAATGAAAGTTCTGGAAACTCCAAACACTTGTTGCCTCAGTTGAAGCACACAATAATCATCGCAATACAACTTTAAAAAAAAAGTTAACCCATTTTACGATTACTTTGGCTATTTTTCATGGCTTTGTTCATTTCTGCTTCTGTGGAACATAGATTATATGTGATGCAACACTTCTCAAACAAAACATGTCTCATGTATACTGGACATATGGGTGGTAGGAGGCAACGCATAGCACATTAAAACGATGAAAACACAGAAAAGAGGGTCAAACAATGAACCTAAACTTAACAGGATAGCTCATGGCAAGTAAGGCTGAGGTCCTTGATATTCCCTTTGCTGAGCTCCTCCGATTTTTGCAAACAGCTCTGGTACAGTTTCAAGACTAACTCTTTCTCATCATCCGTAATCGCTGCCAGTTGGCTCCACTCCTTGTTCTCATACAGCTGTTTAGCAGTCATCCTCTGTGCAGGGTTGGGTTGGAGCAGGGAAAATACGACAGCCTTCACCACAGGCAGACGCAATACATTCGGCATCAGCTTCTCCCGTGCCTTTAGCGAGCCGCCGTCGCCCGGCATGTCTATCAGCATGCTCACCAATTGGAAGTACGCACGCTCTAGCTGTTTTTTATCTTTTGCACTTTCAAGCACACTATCCCAGAATAATCTCCTCTTCTCCACTGATTCGGCTATTAAGACGCCTAGGCTCCAGTTGTCTATGTCTGTTGAATAGATAGTATTTCCGTGGGCCAGCTCAGGGGCTCTGTATAACAAAGTGCATACCCCACCACTCATCTCTGTTGAGTTGACCCATCTGGAAAAGCCGAAGTCTGCAATCTTGGCCCTCAGGTTGGCATCAACCAACACGTTATTCGCAGTCAAGTCCCTGTGGATAATACCCATCTTATGCACATGCGCAAGACCACATGCCACGTCCTGGGATACCTTGGCAACATAGCTGAGCGGTAACTTGTGTGATATGATCATTCTCTCGAGGGTAACTGGCAAGTATTCCATGGTGAAAGCGTGCGATTTTTCATTTTTTACATTTGGGAGACCTGTGAGTATCAACCCTTCGTGGACGGTTACAATGTTTGGGTGGCTACTCAGCCTACTCAGAATGCGTATCTCCCTGGCAAAGTCCAGGGGGAAAGATTTTGCCTTGTACTGTGTTGTGGCCACCTTCATTGCAAGCTCCTGGCCGCATCGTTCAACCACCTTGAACACCTTCCCAAATGAGCCCTCACCCACAAGCTTGATCTCTTTGTAATCAAGGGGTATGATTACCCAATGATTGGACTCCATGGTGCAGACCTTGCTGATAAACCTTAAGGAATGGCTTTATATCCTTCTTTAGCATCCCCTTTGTCCTTTTCCTTCAAAACGGGGCGGATCCTTAGTGTGCATTGCCCAGAAGAATTGTCTGAGGTGATGAAAGAGTAATCAGAAAAGAGAGACTACATAGTATTTCATCTCTGTTTATTTCACAGCAAAAGACACAACCTCTATCAACACTGCCTCAGCCATGCAGAAACAGCAGTAGGTTTATGTGCAGCAGTTCGACCAGAGCCACCAGCTGCATATAGGCACAACCTAGAGCATTCAGGTCCTGCCTTACATTTAGTACAAAGCGGTTCTCTAGGCTGCCCACGCTGCAACCCAGATCGTCCTTGGTCGCTCGCGAGTACCTTTGCCCCGTGACACATTGTAGCCTTACATACTCCTCGATGGTTCTCTGGTAGTCAGCATCGCAGCAGCGCGTGAGCTGCATCTCGCCTTGGTCAGACTGGGTCAAACGAACACTCAGGAGAGGGTTGAGCGCTCCGCATACAGTGATGACTGACTCCGTGCCGCCGGTGAATTTGCACATTACAGGCTCCGCACCTGCATTGGGCAGCTGCTCTAATATGTGCATAGCACACAATGAGTAGATGTTCATAAAAGCATACGACTCGGCTTGTGAGATCAAAGTCAGCGCCTTGGCTCTCACCAGGTTCTGCAGGTCAAGCAGCTTTTCCCTGAGCTTGCTGTACAGTTGCTCATACTCTGTGATCAACAACCCAGGTTTGGTAACCTTGTCGGGCATCATTTCTCTGTGCTCTCCATATGTCCTGGGCCTCTTGGGTGGCTGTTGGACACACCCTGCTCCATCACGACCCCACTCGGGTAGAGTTCCATAACAGGCCAGAATGGCAGAGGCCACAAAGAATCGTCCAGGTGTCCTGCTATCTACCTGCCCGGGCCCACACCTTTGCATAAGGGACTATGTCACCTTCTTAGGTTACCTTGCAGATGAGATAGTTGTGGCGACTGCTGAACACGGTGTCCCACTTCAGGGTTCCGTACTAACTTCGAGGTGTTTAATAGATTGCCTGGCTGACTACAGGTTGCTGGTTGCAGGCTGCTCTCTGTGGTCCCCTCGTCGTTCGGCATACACAGAATTTAACACGCAGCTGCATGGGGGCTTCTCATACCTGCGAACCTCGGGTCCGGTGTTGTTGGAATTCCTGGAGAAGCTGGTGCCAATCTATTGTCGCCTCTGCTTCCTCACAGTGAGGCACGAAGAGGCCAAGGAGAACGCACAGGCACTGGCCGCAGACCTGCGTGTTAATCACACTAACGGGGCAGCATCATTCAAGATCAGAACACTCGAATACCTGGCAACCAACCTATCAACAACAGTACCCGCAGAGTGGGGGTATCTCTCGCGCTCACCTGATGTTTCGCCCTCTTGTAAGATTGGTGCAGAATTGTTGTGGAGCCATTTGACTCTGCTGTATGCTGGACACCGGAAGCTACTGTTATTCAACTTGGGAGAATTATTTTCCAGAACCCAACCCTCACTTCAGCTTTGCCCCTGGGAGCTCAAGAATGCGTTGTTTCTCCATGGTCACGAACACAAGCCAAACTTGCCGCACAAGGTTCGAGAGAACCCCGCCACGTCCGCTCGCAAGTGTCCCATCCTGGCATGTGGACCCAAAGGCCCACGCGCAAAAGCCAAGAGCGCAAGGCTGTACGAGTCGCGGACCTCACGGCTGTGCTGGCTCACGGGCCTTTGGTGCATGGATGCGGACGTGCACCGACGTGCCTTTCGTTGGCTCTACACACCGGAGCCCTACTCAGCGTTTATCCCATCTGAGGGAAAAGTGGAAAAGCCCTAACGCAATGCTAAGGTACACAGGCAGCTGTGTGGTGCCCCTAGCTGGTGATGTCTTGCTACACGTGCTGCAGGTAAACACTGTGGGAAATCAACAGTTTCACTCAGTGGTATTCTCCAAATCCCTACGCAAATATGCAGAGGTGCAGTCCAATACCACCAAGACACTAAAGAAATCCAGGCTCAGCTTTGTTTCGCACAAGAAGAGGCTATGCTCACGCCATGGCCACAGGAACACCTACATAGAGTTCACGACCAACGTGAGCCGAAGCGCTAACTTCACATCCAATGCAAAAGAGCCACTCCAACCATATTTCAGGAGCACCTTTGAGACCATTTCGCTAGCACAGGGACGGGCTGTCACCTCAGCGAGACCGTTCACTGTCAGCAATGAGAATATCACGTGCTATATCTACGGCGTAGCCAACCCTGCTGCAGTGGTGCTGAAAATGAAGATGAACAATGTGGATTTTCACGAGCCTTTCTTCTTCTCCTCAGTCAATGTGTGCGGGAGCGAGAGTCACCAGCTTTTCACATCCATGGCCATCAACTCGCAGAAGGTGAAGAACGCAGAAGTGGAACTTCCCAACGCACTGAACAAGGTGGCCCGCATGGTTGAAATCCACGTGCACCTCAACAGGCTCTGCTGCCAGCTGGCTCAGGAACGACGCGGGATGCTCACCTCGAAGGAGAAGCTGTGTATAGTTTACCTTAACGAGACATGGTTTGCAGGGATCGTTGACCGCAGCTCGCCCAGGTACTGGCACCAGTACAGCAGTCATATACACAGGGAATTCGAAAAATACAAGAGCCCAATGTCGTTTCACCAGGACAAGGTGCTGATGAACTACCACGCGAAGAACCCTGAGTTTGTGCACCTTACCCGCTGGCTGCTTAAGAACCCCAGCGAGCAACACCACAAGATGATAATAGACCATGAGGCATACTTAAGGGCCGAGAGCAAGCTCCATGCCAGGGCGGAACTCATTGTAACCGTTTGGAAGCATGTCGCTCAACACAACGCAAGAGCACCAGAGGGATTCCCCCCCGTCTCATCTATACGTTTCGAAGATCTCGGATATAGTGAACAAGCATTACGAGAGTCTATTGGTGGATACGGGTCTCTCCTCGACTAAAGTTAAGGCTCAAGTCAACAGGCGCGATCGCAGTAAGGAAATCAGGGATCTGGTGACGAGCAAAGAGAAGAGGCTGCGAAAGCTCGAGGATGGCATCAAGGACCTAGAGAGCGTGAACTTTGCGGGGGGTTCTCACAGAGCTGAACAGGCATCCACCTCAGAGTTTGATGGTGATTGGAAGTTCCTCTACCTGGAGACCGGGCGCCCATTTGGCTACATGCGCTTGGAGGCTATGGATGTTGAGGGTAACTCGGGTACTTTCGGTCTCCCGAGTAACGTACTTGCTGAGGCGAGTTTGAAACAGCACAAACGCGGTTGCGAAGATAACCCACAAGGAGGAGTATACAGCGAAATCAAATGCCCTGCCTGCGGAAACAATTTTCACCTGTACAAATTTTGGTTTCACGCGCTTGAGGAGATCTGCCGCAACAATGTTCGAGTGCACGCTTACATGAGGGATGACAGGTGGGTTGTTCCGAGCTCCTCTGGATGGACCATTCCTATTTACCATGTCCAGTTGTTCGATCGCACACAGGAGCTGGCCAACTGTTTGAGCTTGCTCAATATTGATGCCAACCTGGATACGGACCAAAGTTTCTGTGACCTTTTGGACAGAAGATGCTTAATGCTTAGCAGTTTAACTGGAGAGTAACTATGGATGAGTCGATTGTCGAGGGATACCTTGGGAAACGTTCAATAAAATTCGATATATTTGCTGGAGTGCATATCGAAAACGGGGATCCCCAGTTTGTGAGCTATGCCACCTCGCCGCAGCACAAGAGATGCTTCGCTAACAAGATGGAGCACATGCAGCGTGTCAACCAGTTCTTGAATGCCTTGTTGAATGTAAGGCAAACTTACGAAATATTGCTATACGTGCCAAAGCCATTTCAGAACACCACAGTGTGGATCAGAGTCTCACTAGATAATATTGACTCCCTCAGCCTGGAGATCCTGTGGAGTCTACCAGGACGCGGGAGTTTAGACCCTAAGGGTTTCCTCAACCTCATGTTTGATAATGTCTTGCCCACCCAGGTGACAATCAACAGCGAACGACTGCTCAGTCTCTGCTCGACCAAAGAAAACCTGATTAGCCGCTATGCTGCACTTGCCGCAGAAGTGTTGCGCTGTCATTCACCTACCAAAGCTAACCCAAAAACCAACACAGGTATTGCGATTTCCTGCAGGGTGAAAAAAAGAACCAGATCACTCAGGGAAGGTCGTAACGTAAACACCTTTACTCAATCTTCAGAAAAGACAAAGCACATCTTGCCTGGGACTTGTAGGGGTATCAACAATGTTGAAACTTTGAACAGGAGGAAGAGGCAGAACTGGACCCGTTCCAGGCGTCTCCTGCACACTTCTGGCTCTATGAAAAGGTATGCTTCTGATGACCTCACACTTGGTACAGAGAGCCCCGTGACCCCTCCAGCAGATGGATCAGATCATGAGCAAGTGGGTCACTCCTTAACCGTTAATGACTCCCCTGCTGTGGATAAACACAAGGATCCTGATACCCATTCCGTGGCAATGCACGATCACTCTCTGAAGCCTCCTTCCGTGCACGAGGAACACAATCCCTTGGATCTGACTCCGAAATCCATGTGTTTGCTGATGTGACCTCCATTTTCTCTTTATCATCCCTTTCCCGTGGGCTGTGCTTTACGTCTGACATGCTGAGACCCAGTTTGTGAGATAGGAGCAGGGCGTAGGCTGACTGAGTCAGGTTTTCTCGCACCAGCATGATCTCGTTTACAGGCAGAGAGCCATCTGGCCTTCTGCCCACAAGGTTGTCTGCAAACGTGCGTCCTGAGATGTTGAGCAGTTCCACAAAGAAAGTGTGGAATGTGTGGCTTGGTGAGCCAGAGTCAAACTCCCGGCCCTGGTTCCTGCTGGTGTACTGGATTGCGTTGTGTCTCCTTTCGAACTGACTTAAGCCAGACAGTGTGCTGCGCCAAAAGTTGGTCCACATGTTAAGGATCTCCTCGATCTGTGATATGTTCGCAGCCGAAGGATAGTGACACAGCAGTCTGACTTCAGGGCCAAGGTCCTTGACCGGATCATCTACAGAGTCCATGGCATCTTCATTCATAGCCTTCATCTGCTTCACAACCGCTTCTGCAGCGGAGATCAGCCTTATGTCCTTGTTTGGGTTGCATTGAACTTTGAGCTCAAGCAGTGCCCTCTCGGGGTCTGTGGACAGAGTCCTCAGGAATTGGTCGGTCACGATTTTGTCTTTGCTGTCTTCGACCAAAGAAATGAGCATTGTGCTCAGTTTTTGTGTGAGACATGCAGACCTATGTGTCGAGGTGTCAGCACCTGGCCGTAATAACACATTGTTCAGAACCTCTGGTGGAATACTAAACAAATCTGAACTTCTGTCATTGATCAGCATTTCTGTCACCCTATCAATGGGACGCCTGGGAGAGGGGCCTCCTGTGCCATCTTCATTCATAGAGACCACCACTTCAGCGAACCTGCCTACAGCTGAGGAATGCAAGGATGGACCAGATGATGTGTACATGCGCCGGTTGGAGGACATGCGTAACCCCTTGACAGTCTCCTCAAATAGCGTGGACCAGCCCTTGACTGTGGCATAAGCCCTGCTGGCCAAGGTGCACACAGGAGCACAGGATGTGTCTGTCCTCAGCACCGAAATGTGCTCATACACTATACCCTGGACTGAGGCCGTCACCATGTCCGTCACTGGATCGTAGAATGCCAGGCAGCCCGAAGGCCTGCACTCAGGCACCACAGGGCAACGGCCATGCTCCAGCGTTTTGACCACCTCCCACAGATCTACAACGGATATCTTAATTTCACTTTCGCGCTTCCCGGCCATTAAAATATCACCAATCCATTCGCTGATCAGCTTGCACACAACATTGGTGAGATTGCTGGGCACAATGTTTTCCATCAACGCTTTTAGCCGATCTGGTACCTCACTGATGTCCACATTGAGGAGCAGCTCAAGCACCTTTCTATGTGCCTCCTGTTCCTGCATGGCTTCTAAAGCCGCCTCCCTAGGACCCATGGCAGATAAGTGCTTGCTTCTTACGCTTGAGCTCAGGCATCTCCCGGTAGCTCGGACAACATTTGTGTTAGCTGTCCTGCCAAACAAGCCCAAACGCAGCTCCCTGAGCTCCCTCCAGGGCACAAACAAGCAGGGAACGAAGCCCTCGAGCACAGTCCAGCGCACAAGGTTTCTCAGCGTGTCCTTGATGTGATTACCCACATGCGTGAACGGGTACTGATTGAGCAGAAATTGCACAAGCGTAGATGCACTTTCGCAGTTGCCGCCCAACACGTGGTACAGCAACAGTTGCACTGAAAGGTGTGGGTTGAACGAATTGACAATCTCCTCGATGACAATGTTCAGCTGTTGGTCCTCACCCACCAGGAGCTGTGCCTCAGTGTTTCTGTACAGTGCACTATGCAGAGGAATCAGTTGATGTTGCTTCTCACCACGCTGTCCCACTGACCAGCTAAGGTTTCCTCCTAAGCGCTCTGGGTTCCGGTTGGCTAGAGCTATCGCAGACAGTTTCTTCTCTTCCTTATCCATGGACTCGTTTTCTCTTGTACCTTTTTTCTCTAGCTGTGTCCCTCTGTTTTGTTT
The DNA here is from genome assembly GCF_963280865.1 of Gymnoscopelus braueri. Taxonomy (NCBI): domain Eukaryota; kingdom Metazoa; phylum Chordata; class Actinopteri; order Myctophiformes; family Myctophidae; genus Gymnoscopelus; species Gymnoscopelus braueri. The sequence goes on along the minus strand of NW_027660424.1, from coordinate 96,998 downwards.
GTTCATTTTTCTATTGATTTGTGTTTGTTTGTTTTGTACCATGTAAGATTGTGAGTGAACCTTCAATAAAAACGTTGTTTTTTTAAGCACAAAAACTCTGAGCCTGTTGTGTTCTATTGTATTTTGTTCAGCGGGCCGGGCTGGTTAGTAATACTAACATGCTTCTGGACTGGCTTTATTGTGTTTAATCGCCTTGTGAGTCGCTAACATGCCGTTTTTCATAGCCAGACTCATATTCTGCCTGTGCAGCCCAGGAAGCTACCTGGAGGATGAGCTGGCTGAGGACAGTGAGGATGATGAGGACGGCGAACGGGACATCCTCGGCAGAGCCGATAAGAAACGAAAACAGAGGGAGGTAGAAAATGTGCACCGAGCTGTGGCGAGGATCACAAACTCAGTTATGTTTTCCCAGCGGGCGAGTGAGCACCCCAGAGACCAAACATTACTAATGAAAGCAGAGAGAGCCGAGGAAGCAATGACCAGGTCTTTGGCGGAAATCAGGCACAGAGTGCTGGGTTTTTTACCCATACAGCGCATGAGAAGCAGCACGCGAAGCAGCACGCGAAGCAGCACGAGAAGCAAGTCAAAGTGACAAATTGCACAAGTCAGGTCATCTAAATACCCCCAGATAGGACGTGGGCACTCTGTCCGCGTAAAGAGCGTGAAGATGAGCACAAATGTATTGGATAACTCCTCGTTTTCCCTTGTTCCCAGCGCCTATCTGCGATATACGGAACAGGGTGCCCCGGGATTTCTTGACTGGCAGCCAGCGGCTTTAGCCAACGCATTGGTAGAACACATATTCGGGCCAGGGGCAGTGAACTCGAGCATCAACACACAGACTTTGATCAAGTTTGCAGTGTCAGAGATAGGAAGGGTGTTATTCAGAGATAATGAAGAGCTGTCAAAGCTGCTTGCTGGCTTTGTATACAACATGATGGTGCCTATGCAACATGTTCCCAAATCTAGTGAGTTTGTGAAAAAGTTCACAGTGACTGACCAGCGAGAGGCCCAGGAGGGTGCTTATGACTCAGTGGGAAACAGCGTTCAGACCAGAGAATACAAGCAGGTGTACAGGATGATAAACCGTTTCCATTCTCTGAAATTTGGTAATTTGCTGAAAATGATCAGCCGCACTGAGGCACAGCTCCTTATCAATCAAGAATTCCAAAACGCCAGCAATTCCTGGCGGCTAGCAAAGGTTGTAAACGTGCTGAAATACTGCTCACAGCAGCCCACGCTGGTCGATATGACACTGCGCCGCATCAAGCACCCGACCCCAGCTGATCGACTCTACTGGGCGCTCCTATTCACAGAGATCTTGTGTGGAATCATCAACATATCCCCGGATGCCGCCCAAAACGTGTTCGAGGACGTACGCAGAATCCTCAACAGCGAGAAGGACGAGGTGCTGATCATGGGCCAGAGCATGTACCGGGCAATTTCCAATTGCAAGCTGAAAGAGATAACCGTCAATCCTGATACTTTTTACTATGACCTGACAGCGGAGGCACTGACTCCTGATCGCACCTGTGAGTACGTGATGAAGTGCTCAGAAGGCCCATCATCAGGCACAGAAGGAGCAGCCGACGTGCCCTTCATTAAGTCCTCGGAACAACAGCAGAAAGGGGAAAAAATGAATGTGCCAGTCATGACATTACGCGGTGGAAAGTCGTCCGAAGTGCCCATAATACGCGTTGGCACACTCCAGTTGGAGCACAACACTGAGGAAGACACTTCACTTGAGAACAAATGCTTTTCGAACCCTCAGGGGCACAAGTGGGATTACTGCACAGTTGGTTGCCTTGCTCCTGTTGTGACTATGATCAGGCCCAGCCAGATCCTGGGCACAAGCGGTGGTGAGGGTGAGTTGACTTTTCAAGATGTCATGAAGCGTTCCCCAAACGTGTCCCACATCATCCAGTATGATGGCAAGGTGGTCAGAGTAAAACTTAAAGAAATCCATAAGCAAGCAAACCCATCCATGCTGTTTGGTCCAAAACGTATAGAGGATCTCCAGAAATATATCCTAAGCACGTTCCAAGGTCGGCCCTTGGTGCCAGTGAACAAGCTGTCTCTGCTGGGTCATGCGGACAACTGGTTGGCCAAGACGGAGAACCCTGCCTGTGTGCTTGAGTTCTGCCCACGGTACATGGTGATTCCACAGACAGAAACAGACAATGCCAGTAAGGAAAACCTAGAGCCTTCACACTGGACAGTAAGGCCCCGTGTAGCACTGTTCAATTCCTCGTTGATGAACAGTGTCTCAGGCGAGCTTGTTCAAATCGGAAGCGAGCTTCTTGGCCTGCTGGGCAAAGAGCAGGGAAAATGCCTGGAGGACTACTTCCAGTTCATCCAGCAGGGCTTGAACAACTCCAATGGTGCCAAAGAGATAATGGAAATCAGGAAAAAAGCTTACAGTAAAGACACAGAACGCAAATCATATAAAGAAACAGATCCGTTGATAATGCCTGGTTTTTGTAAGCTGACAGCCATCATGAGCGACCCAATATCAGCTGTTTTCACTGCACAACATTTCAGAGATATGAAACAAGCAACACCAGAAAGTGCTGCGATGTTGACTACATTCGATGGCTTCCAACACTGTATCCTGAACATATTCCAGAGAGTGGTTGGCAACAGACGCACAAACACTGTGGTGGCTTCATTGCCTCTGTTCTGTGATCCCCCAGAAGTCAATGAGAGGTGCGAAATCGGAACAGGAAGCTACCCATATTGGTTCACCCAGGATGACATCGACTACTGCAATCTAATGTACTGGATCATCCTGCCTGTTCTTGGTGCAGACGTCTACTCTACAAAAAAAACAGACAGTAATAAACCATTCAAGCTGAATTTCGGAAAAGAAGAAACAGACCTTAACGCAGAGCTGGGCCTGCGGGGAAATGGAAATCTCACCGTTGGCAGACTGGAGGGTTGTGATTATGTATTCGCCACAGTGCAACCCAAGGGTTATGTCTGCTGTTCTCATGTTTTCGAGCCCACCGCGGGAGAACCGGAGCAGGTCGGACACCTGGGCCTAAGCTCCACGTCAGTAATCACCTACGCTTGGGCGTTCAGAGTGAATATGCTTCGAAATCTACCACAAGTTTTGCCCAAAGTGTTGTTGGCTATGCATTACACTACGCTGCTTACACAACGCGTGATAGTGGAACACTTTGATCAGGAATACTACTCTGGTTACTCGTACCTGCTCTTCCGTGGTGTGCGCTTCACAGGAGTGGGAGCAACGCTCATAGGACAGAAGTCAGTGAACTTCACCGTGGGGACCAAAATTATGTGCGCACCGACCGACCACAACACCCACGTGCAGACCACGTATACACAGTCTTGCGAGACAGTGGTGATGCCTGAGGGGCTAGAGTCACCCGGGATCCATGTGCCCAACATGTACATGAAGGACATAGTTGGTGGTGATGTGTCTCTCTCAGAATCCGACCCCTATTCGGTGGTGGTGGCAGACACTTACAACAGCTTCAGCCCAGAGTCGGACGGGTCAGCAGGTTACCGCAGACCTTTCATCTTCATCTGCGGCCGCTCCAAAGACCTGAACGGGGATTTGGAGCCAGATCCCCTGGCCGGACCTGGGGGTGGACGTTTTTATTGCTGCATGCCTACACTACTCAAACCCTTCAGCTCGGTGTACTGTTTCTACCAGCGACAAAAGCAACAAAAGCGCAAGCCAATGCAAACCTTAAAGCTATTCTGCGAAGTGCGTCCCGTGTGCGACGTCGATAACCAGCTCGACGAGGCATTTTGCGGTGACCCTTTCCAAGACGCAGTGAAACGTGCTGGGAACAATTTGGGGTTGAACACTCTTCTAACCCCCGAGCTCGGCGTGGCTTTCTGTGCTACTTATGGTATCGGCAACTTCTCAGACAAGGCACTTAAGCAGCAGGATGTACAGCGAACTATCGCCAGCGAACTATCGCCAAGAATAAGTGGCACAGGTTTGTTCCTGTACTCAAATGCAGATGTTGCAAAGAACATCACAGGAATGCTGCTGTCCAGGATTATCAACTTTAACACGCACCAGCGCTACATCGTAAACTGACATGCAAGAGTGGCTGTGGCAAGGTGCCGGAGAGAAGATATGCCGTGGCCTGGCCAAGCTCGCTTTCCTTGTCATATTCAGCGGCACAAACTTTTTTGCATCACTCTACATTCACCACCGCCCCCGTGAGTCCATGCTGTGCAATGAGGAAAGGAAGAACTCCACTCTTGACATCGCGCTCCACACGATCTCCAAGTGCAAGGCTGATCTCGAGAGACGCTGCAATTACTACCGTGAGCTGAGGACACAAGCCATAGGCCAGTCTTTTTCGAAATCGGAAATCATTATTTACGACAAGGTTATCGAGTCGACGATCAGAGAAATCAGCAATTTGGACAACGTCCTCAGTATGCTGGACAGTGGCATTAGACCTGACGAACTGACTGCAGCTGTGGAGATTGCAGTGAGGCGCGCTGCTGAAAACCTCAACACCTCTGCTTACATTGATAAGCAGTCCCTAACTCTAGCCTTAACCAGGGACGTAAACATGATGAGAGTGCCAGTCAGCCCAAGCACTGTGGAAGATGCACTCCAGGATTACACAGACAGTAATGTGAGACAAGTTTCCCAAGGTAATATCACTGGGCTTGTGTAATCCCATGAGGATCCCTGTGAGAGTAAAATAAATATGTACAAAAAAAAGTACCTTTGAAGTAAAAATCTGTTTTGTGTTTTATATGTTAAGCAAACATAAATAAAAAATAAATTGAAGTAAAACAAAAAAAAACTTTGTCCATGATTATCTTTTTCCTCAAAACAAGACAATGGATGGCACTCTCGAAGTATATCAAACTCCATGTTATGCTACATGTTATGATCAATTGGTCTTAGCACAATATTGGAAGAGAGGTGTTGGCAAGACAATACCTTGGGAGCCACAGCAATGCTGCTTTCACACAGTGATAACAAGTAAGGCATGTGTAGACATGTTCTTGTTTTTATTTTTATTTCAAATAGCAAAACATAAATCAGTATTGAATTATTTTTTTTTTATCCAGGCAGCAAAACAGTTTTCCCACAGCTTATCAGCATGAGGGTAATGTAGAACTTCATCTAGTTATGCATGTTTAAACTATGTTCAATAAAAAAAACTCTTTCATTCATCGTAATCCTTCTCGTCCATTCTCCGCCTCTCCAGCACCATCTCGGGTCTCTTCCAAGGCATTGGAATCTTGGCCTCCTTGCATCTGCTGCTCACCTCCCTCGCGGCCCCCCTTGATCAGTAAAGCTCTCGGCAGACTCCCCTTGCCGTACTCTGCCGCTGCATCACGTCCTCTCCTCAAATGTAGGGCCTCTTCCACCATCTCCATCGGAGAGGCAAGACTAGAGGTGTGCAATTTCCGCTGTACAATGACAGTGTCCTCTCGTTCGTAGAACAGAATGTAGGCTGACTTTTGCCGATTGCGACAGACTGACTTACCCGTTGTTTGATACACTTTGTGATCATCATAGATGAGCCAGCGGTCTGTCTCAGGACGATACAGCCCGTCACAGGTGAAATGGCCTTCACAAACATTGGGTCCAAAATGGTTGACTACACTCGCCAGAGTGTACATTGCTCTATGGTCATTGTCTGATGCACTGACTAGCAGCTTCCTGGACAGGTGCACCTCAGTATCTTTTGTTTCATTCCAATTGGAACGATTAAGGTGGAGAACCAAGATATTAGGCAGGTTTACAAATAACCACTGCTGGGCGGATCTCAGATGTCCGCACTCACACGTGCATTCCAGATCTGTCTCCTTTAGGTATTCGTCGAGACATCTTTCCACGGATAATCCAGGTATCACAGTCAAGGACAGGTTGGTGAATTCCTGCTGTGTAAAGGACAGCCTGCAACATCCTTCACAGGTCCGGGTGTTGCACATCAAAAAGCTCAGGTGAGCCTTAACAGGACAGGTGTACGTCTGTGTTGCTGCCTTCAGACTGGGGTACTGAGACCTAAGCTGTTCCAGCACACAGATTAGGAACTCATGGGCGTCCTTTTGCTCGTTGTCACGAAATATCTCATACTCTTTGCCCTGTGAGATCCTCCACTTGAAGATGTCCAAGATTTTTTTTTTAAAGTCCACATCACTGGAGAAACGTGACAGGTCAACAGTCACCAAAAGAAACAGTATTTCAGCCTCAGGGACTATACTTAAAACAGTACAACAGTATGTTTTAAGTTGAAGGTGAAGCTCATCCCTGAATGTTTTCAAAGTCAGTAGGCTCTGCAGGATAGAGTTCATATAGCACGTTTGCCCCACGTTGTAAAACCCAAGGTCGGAAAGCTTTTCTGTTTCACAGAGCTGGGGGATGGCTGAGACTGAGTGCTGAATGTTTGAAAAACACACTGTTACACCTGCTGGAGTGAAGTCCTTGAGTTGAAAATATGGTGTTACACCTGCTAGTGTCCCTATATTTGAATCTTCCTGTTCCCCCACTCCGTTGCCATGTGAGCTGACACGTTCTGTAAGCTTGTCATTTTTATCCACAAACTTCTGGACTACTGCATTCCGTTGAGCAATTGTTGTCTTTGTTGCAGTAACTTTCGACAAATCCGTTGGTTGCTGAACAGGACATTGTTCAAGTGATGTTTGCACCCTTTGCTTAGAGGTCTGAATTTGCAGACTGCTCCTCCCGTACCCGAAACGCCAGCGTCTCTCCATCCTATACATCTCTACTCTACTACATCTACTCATACTACATCTACTCATTGGTGAAGTGCACCTTCAGTAACGGGTCTCCATTGTAAATGCATTGCTGATTCTTCTGTGCATGTTATCCTGGATTGTCTTCTAGAGCCTTGTGGTATCTTATACTGATGACTGAGATGATGAGGATGATGATGATGATGATGATGATGATGATGATGATGATGATCTTATAGTGGGGGAAGGTGTTGCACATTGAAAGAGTTGAAGTCTTACACAGTCTGTTAGGCTTGCATTACCACATCTACAACCATCATTCATCTGCATTCATACCCATTCATGGAGAAGCTGAAGGAACAACTCTCTACCAATGCATTCAAAGTTCTTCATATTTATATATGTGTGTGTCACAGTGTGTAGATAGGAGATAGACAACTCTCAAATGAACTCACAAACTCATGAACTCAGTTTGACCTGAACATTTGTAGTTCAATGTCAGAGTGGCCGGTGTTCTAAAGGACATCAAAGCTTACAAGGTTAATTAAGAAAACCACACTAAGGGTTAGAGCAAATCTTGTTTATTTTTCATTTGGTGTTAATAACTTCCATTATCACATCAAACAGTGAATTACAGCATTACACTGATACACTCATACACTCATACACGTTTTCTGAACGCCACTCTTGTCCAGTTCGCTCGTGTCCAGTTTGCTTTCTGTTCTGCCAGCAGAAAAATCCCAGTAAGGATGAGAGTAATAATGCGACCAACATAACATTAACAGCAACCAATCCAGCTTGTACAAAGTCTGTGACAGTCGTAGTTCCATGATCTCTGTTCTTTTGACCAGCTTCCGGGAATAGTGGTTGTTCCTCAAGAGTGTAGTTGATGTGTTGTAGGTGGCCGTGTGCTTCAAGAGTGTAGTTGATGTGTGGTAGGTGACCACTTGTAGTTCCATTCTCTCCGTTTTTTAGACCACTCTCCGAGATGAAGAGCAGTGTGACAATACAGTTGCATGTTGGCAAAAGCCACTCTAAGCCAGTGTTCTCATCAATTGAACCAGAGGCAGGAACGTAACACCTGTACTCTTCTTTGTCTGACAACTGAACACTGGACAGCTTCATTGACAGGTTACCTTGAGACAGATCCTCAGCAGAGAGGGCTGTCACAATTCTCGGGTGTAGACTCAACATTTGAGCAATATGAAAAAATGGTACTACACGATGTTTGTACAATGGATTCAGAAGATCTGTAACCAAACTTCCATCATGCTGGACATACACATATTCTGGCTCAAAGTCAGGTCTGGTCCACTCTACTGTTGTATTGTCAGCATCAAAAGGTGTGTCAATTTGACAAGGAAGTGTTACATTATCTCCTACTGTTACCAGCATTGTATGAGAGGACTCCATCACCTTGTGTTCTCCTATTGCATGTGTGATGCTGCTCCATAGCATCAGGACATTATGGAAATAAACCCAAGTGTACATAATTTCAATTAACCAGAGTTGTTACTCAAAAAGAAAAACTTCTCAAGTGGCACACTGACCAAAATGTAACAGGCTTCTTTTCAGCACCAAGTGGGGCCCTTTGCATTTGCAGTAGTTTTTGTTGGTTAAGCTCTATACTTCCTTTGGAATCAAAGACCAGCTCAAAGATCTTGCAGAAAAAGCTAATAAGGCAGGGATCTATATATAACGCGTGCCAACATGTCTTCACCATGGGGGGCGTGGCATAGTAGCTGCAGATATACTTGTGGGAGGCAATGTTAAGTCAACCTGTTTGTCCGCCGCTACCAAATGACACTTTTTGATGCCCCCTTCAGGATTCTTGACATGCACTATAACAAAATGAAACAATAATTACTAACAATCTTTATCCTTGCCTGTCCACAGAGAGATCCAAGGCCACAATGGGAGAAACAGGTTTTCATCCATCGAAACTGACTTGTTTTACCACAGTCATCGGAAAGCTCCAGTCACAGGAGTTTCTGCAGGTTAGGGAAAAGATCAAGGATCATGCCTCAATCGCCTGTACCTATGTGATTGTAGACAATATCACCTCAGACAGCCTTTTTGCTGAAAATTTGAACACAGAGTTTGTTCGAATGAAAAACAGCAAAATTGAGAGTTTGAACAAACATGAGCCACTTGAGCGTCTCAGAATTATCCGAGACTACGAAATATTCAACATGCTGACTCAAGGGGAAGATGTATTTGAGGATGGGATAGAGGTGTACAAGAAGCTGTTCTCAGAATACAAGGTTTATTTGACTTTGGAAATGTGTGAGTTGGCTTCTTATTTGTTGACATTTGCGGTTTTTGCAGCGTTCCGCAAAAGGTCAGACCAGCTGGTGTACTTCAACTTCGGGATAGACATGAGCTCCCTGAGCCAGGAATCCCTCTTGGAAATGAAGCATGGCAGTGGATTCAAGGTTGTCATGAAAATTGAACCATGTCAGCAGGCTGCCAAAGGGCACACCAACAGCATGCCCTCACCCTTCGTCAGACCAAGGGATCTGCTCTCAAGGAACCCTAACTTGGCCCTGGCCAGATGTAGGTTCACAACAGACCTCATGTACATGGCCGGAGGAGGTATGGACACAGGCGGGGTGCGGGACGTTTTACACGTGAGCAAGCTGCAGCTGAGCATGATCGAGCGATACCGTTTTGACCCAGTTTCCCATTTTGATTTCACACCGGGTCTCTATGCACTCCCATCAGTTGAATCAGTAGCAATTGCAGCATTGGGATGTGTTAAGGGAGAAGATGTTTGGGGGGGGGAATTTTTGGTTTCTCATGATACGCAGACCGAGATGAACATTTCTTGCCAGCCTGTCAGTTACAAGACACTAGCGCAGAAGTTCACAGAATCCGTTGGTCTCCACCCACTGGAGCAATTGATGGAGACAGTATTCAGGCAGGGTAATTTTCAAAACCTCAGAAACACCCAGCACGTGAGAGTTGGGTCAGTGACACTTTCCGGAACTCATAACGGGCTAAAAAGATTCATCCTGTGGAGAATCCTGGATCCAGCCTCTGTCCGGCTGTTGCACAAGAATGAAAATTCATTCAAGTAGGTGCAAAAAACACAACAAATTTGTTCAGCCTTCTGGTATATCATGATAGTGATGATGGTGATGATGGTGATGATGATGATGATGATGATGATGATGGGGTCTGCATATATATACTGAACTGAAATGTTACAAAAGTCTGTCATTCTCCCTTATCACCCTCAATATGGAAGCACTGCCAACTGATGTGGTGAAATTTTATTTAGGAGTTATGATGAGAAAGATGTACATGAACACCCACTTTAAGTTTAGACTACAATTTGCAATTCATGCCGACATCATCACAGGATTCACAGGATACACACATAGATACGACAACAAAGAGCAAAAAGATGTTTTTGAAACAATCAAGAGTGAGCCCAGTTTTCTCCAAAGATGCTCTAAACTTGAATCTAAGGTGGAAGCCAGCTGCAAAGAATTTATCACTGTACTGCGCAGAAGTCTATTGAACTCTGGTGTGTTTGGCTCTGAAAACCACACCTACCCCTGGATTCGCACAACGGAAAACACACGGGTGACATTCTCAGTTGAGTTTAGAAGCATTAGAGAGACAAACAAGTGGATCGGGTACGGCTCTGACCTTGAGGCAACCAAACACATAAGAAGGCACTCACTGGCCATGGTTGAAGTGGAACAGGTGTGGGATGATCTAGATTCACTGATGCATTACTGTCTACTGGAATACCTCTACTGCATCTACCAACCGGGAAATGGCTATATCAAGAGATTAGGCCCATTTCATCCTCTTGGCTTGCCTGTTCCATTCGTGCACGTAACACCTAGAAAGAAAACTTGGTTTAAACCTGTCATGGCTGCCTTGATTAAGACCATTGTTATGGAGGGGAGGATGTTACCTGAAGTGACTGTGATGCTATCTTTAAGAGTGAATTTTGTCACAGGACCCAAAGCCCTGAAGATTGCTCACAGCCCTTTCCCCGAGTTGGAACAGATGTTGAGGAACGTAGACACCGTGAGAGATAAAATTGTATCCCTCTTGCAAGAGAGCTGCAATGATTTCTCTTCTGCTGTTCACCAAGATCTCAGTACAAACGGCCTGCCTTTTGCTCAGTCTTGCGATGAGGTGTTTTTCACTTACCTCTGCTGCAACATGAAATTGAAGACAACAACATTACACTTCAACGAGGCCTCAACAGAAAACATCCGAAGGCACTCGATTGGTCGGAGTGAAGAGAAACGAGTTTGGGCTGATATGGAGGATGTCACATATTACTTCCTGACAAAAGCCTTAGGAGATTTTGAGCGCAACAAGGAAGGATCCTTCGATCGTGGAAAAAATGTGTTAACAGTGACAAACAGCAATAGGGAATCAACGTGGACGGATCGAGTGCTTCATGAGTTCACCTTGTAAAATGAATTATGTATAATGATTTATATGATATGTGTATGCGATATATGGAGTGCCCATGGAGTTGCTCTGAAAATTGGGACACTACTTATTGTTACTTCTGTCAAAAATGAAAAGCATGACAAACAGAAACAGCTCTGAAAATGCTTGTTCACAATGTTACACTGCCATACCTATAATTTCTGTACATGTGACAGAGAGTTTATAATAACAATAAAAATAAACAGAATGAAAACGTCATGTGGTTATTTTTGTTGCGGCGGGTCAGAGTGCTGTGTGTGCGGGTGTGCTTCTTGGCTGAGTGTCTGAGAAAAGTGTATTTTTCTGAATTGGGGTACTGGGGCATAAATACTGTCAGAAGTGGGATTCTAACCCATGTCTCCGAGGAGACTGCATCTTGAGTGCAGCGCACTAGACCACTCGGCCATCCTGACATGTGTAAATTTTATTTATTAGTAATGGGTCAGAGTGAGTGTGTGTGCTGGGGGTGGGAGGGGGCTGTTGCACTTATAAAGACTTGAAGTCTTACAGAGTCTGGTATTCTTGCAGTACCACATATACAACCCTCATCCATCTTCATTCATACACAGTCATGGAAAAGCTGACCAGTGCCTTCAAAGGTCTTACAGGCGTTTTAATGAGAGACATGACAAAGGTCCCTGAATTTCTTATGGTATGGGGAGTTAACGTGAATATCTTCACAGGACTCCTGCAAGTGACTCGTGGTGCAGAGCTTGAAAATGTTCTGAGAGATATTGAAACTAGACCTGACGACTTCCCCGAACATGGCAAGCTAGCATCAGCTTTGAAGAATAGCTGCAAAGAATTTGCCTCTGCCTTATGCCGAGATCTGGAAGAAGCCGGCTTGTTTGCAGCTCAATCCTGCGACTGTGACAGAGAGAACGATGTGACATTCTGGAAGACATTGAGTCCTACGGTAGAACGCATGTGTTTTACGTTTGGGAAAGGCGCAACTGAAGATATCCGAAGGTACTCACTGGCCATGGTCCAAGCGGAAAGTGTATGGGCTGATCTAACTTCTCTGATGTATTACACACTGCTTGAATCCTTCAGCCGCATCGATGAGACTGAGTCGGAATCCACCGCCAGGACTGAGACGTACGCCGGTGTGACTCACAAAACGGAGAAGAAAAGTAAAAGCATAGTTCATACTCTTTTCTTGCAACTTGTCCTTCCAGATCAGCTCGAGGCAAAGGAAAAAACCTCTAACTCAATGAGGTTTCTGAAACCTCTCATGGCCTCCTTGGTTAGGAGAATAGTTACAGACGGGAGGAAGTTGCCTAGGTTTATACTGCAGCTACAATTTAATCTGAATTTCCTTCTGAATGGACGAGGACCCACAGAGCTGTATATTAGTTGTACCCCTTTCCCGGAGCTCAAACAGTTTTTGAACAGAGAACTATTGTGGAAAAGCGTTTTTTGGCATGCCATAGATGAGAGCTTGGATGATTTCTCATCTGCTGTGCAACAAGATCTCAAGAGAACCGGATTGGGTTCAGCCAAGTTGAGCGACAAGGTGATTTTTACACTGCGCTGGTCGAACCTGGTTGATAAAACGACAATGATGGCGTTCGGTCAGCATGCCACCGAACACATCCGAAGACAATCATTGTGTCGGAAGGAAGAGATAGTGGTCTGGGCAGCTATTGAGAATTTGCTATACTACATTTTGAGCAAAACCTTCCAAGATGTCGATCGCAGCGAGGAGGCTTCTTTCGAGCGTGGTGAAGCCAACTCAACAAACTCAGCCAGTGGTGTGCCCAATGGAACTGATATTGATATTGTTCAGGAGGACAAGTTGGAGGATTTTTATGTAAATTATACACCTATTAAAAATATATCCTGAACGTCTTCATCTCTAGACCATGGCTAGCAACAGACAAATGCAGACAAGTCAATTACAAATAAAAGTAAAGCATTGCAAAAAACTACAAATGTGAGTTCATGAAAAAAAAAAAAAGAGAACCACCTGACCATGCATATATAACAGTGCTTCCACTGATCTGGCAGACACACTACGGTTGTCTTTATTGCTGTTTCTTCCAATATGTCCCATACTAGCATAGGGAAGTATCTTAAGATGAGCCGCAGGAGGGGAATTGCACTCAAGCTTAGGGGATACAACCCTCAGAAGAAGCAGAGATTGAGAAGATGTAACTTGCAGAGACTGACAAAGAACAGAAGGGCTTTGGACAAGTGGCACAAGCCTTGTCTGGAGATCAACCAGTATGGCAGCAAATGCCAAACCCTGGAGAGTGTACTGGATGCAATACACCCCAACCTCAAGTGGGAGACATCTATTAGTCATCCCGACTTGTCACAAGTAGCACCGGAGTTGCTGTCGCAGGTCGCAGATTACCGACTTAGTATTGTGGCATGGTTTGTTCATTGCCTAGACCTAAAAAACTGGTATCCCCATGATTTATTCAACCTCATCAGCTTTGTGGACAGGAACTACATTTTTCATAAAGCCAATATTGAGTCGTTCCTGAAGGCTCACAGTAAAACTTCAATTTCCGTAATGGTGGCCTCGCTGCTCGCAGAGGTGAAAAAGAAGTGTTGCATTGAGATTGATGCGGACAATGAGACTATAGCTTCTGCTATAATGTGGCCAAACAGGGCATATGATAACAACTTGTCTCAGGAGATCCCTGTGGTGTGTACAGATGATGTCCACAAGATGGAAGCGGCCCTATTGCTCCTGCCTACTGCAATACAGTGTCCAGTACCAGAGAACATTGTCAATCTTGTCTGCTACTACTTGGTTCTCTGGCTGACATGCAATAATGTGGAACATAGCGAGGACAATAACATTGATCTTGTCAGGCTGAGCAAGTTGGCAATTAAAAACGCCTGGTGTTTGCTGTTGACAATGCATCTTGACATTGGTCTCGCCTGCTTGCCTGCATGGAAGTGTGCCATAGTAGCTTCTGAGATTTCTGTTGGCGCTGCCTGCCAGAGAGTTAAGTGGAAAGAATGCAACAAGGGAGTGCTCCGCTTTGCCTTAAGTGAGTTGCTGCACAAGACAAACACAGACTTTGAAGACCTTGCCGAAGTGCAAAATATGTTCCAACGGGGTTGCTTGCTGTGCAAAAACAGCAACTTTATAAATGTTGAAATGCGATGTTGCCTATTGGTAATAACAAGCTTGACATGTCCAAAGTGTGAAGAAAACGCCAGAAATTAAATCCTTTTGATCATTCTGTATGTGATCAGGAGAATAATCGTATGTTTTCATCAAAAAGAATAAAATAAAGATTGTGTTTTTGTTAACCTTTGCAAGCCCTGCTTTCTTCCTTTTACTGGTATATTATCGGGTCATCTGAGCATCTCTGCAGCATAAGCACATATGCATTGAACACTTTATTGGTGTGAGGTATGAGGGTGAAATATAGTATATTATTTTTTAAACAGAGTACAAAACATTTTAAGTGTGCCATAGTCTTTGTGGAGATATTCTTTGCTGTACATTGTTTATTTAACAATTTCATAATGATTGGACAGATAACAGCAAGTGCATGTAAAAAGTCATGTTTTATTACAAGTAGCATCAGACACAGGTTACATTTTCTCAATGTTTGGGATTATCCAAGAACAAAAAACGATCACAGGAGCAAAGCAATGCCTGGTGGTTTATCTTTCGGTCAACCAGTAACTCAGATGGGTTGGTTAGGTTCACCTCTTCTTTTTCTTCTCAGGAAGGCAACTGAAAATCTAACTTTTTACATCAACCCAACTTTTTTGGAGAGGGAATGGTCGGTGACCTGGAGAGTTTGAATCATATTCGAACACGCTCTATGTCCCTTATTCCTTACTGCATCTATGACTGAACGAGCCTTCTCTGTAACCACCTGTTTCAATTCCAGTAACTCGTATTCTGCATAGCAAATAGCTTTCTTTTGCAAAAGCTCATCTAGGACTACTTGAAGAGTGTGAGCTGAAATGCTTTGGACCAACTGGGACCGCGCTTTAAACAGTTTTTGTTCAGCTGAATCAATGAGCTCATCCTGTTCACAGGCAGAGGTGTTATTCTCAAGCAGGTCTTGAAATAATTTGGGGTCAGTGTCACTGAGAACATCTATCATTTGAGAACATGCTGTACATCCCTTGTTCTGTAATGTATCTATTACAAAACGTATCTTGTCATATATTGTTCTGCCAACAACGTGTTCCATGTTCGATGCAAATACAAACTCTGGATAAGATAACACCTTACTCTGCCAAAGTGCATCCAGGACCATGTTGAAAGTGGATGGTGAAATGGTGTAGATCAACTTGCTCCGCAAATTGAACAGCTTCTGTTCACCCTCGCGCTCACAGCCAGAGGTGTTACTCTCAAGACTCTTCAGCATAGGTCTTGTCTCTCCAGGCCAGTATCCCAGTGTTTTTGACAGGAATGGGTCGATGTCACAGAGAGCCTCTATCATTATCAAGCATGCTGTTTTTCCCTTCTTCTTTACTGTATCAATGACAAAACGTGCCATATCTCTAACCCACGGGTTCTCTGCATTGGCAGTCTCGTATTCTCCAGAGTTGATAACATTCTTCTGCAAAAGTGCATCCATGACCGCTTGGAGAGTGGGAGTTGAAATCCTTCTGATAATCTCTCCACGTGAATTGGCCAGTTTTTCTGCAGGTGAATCATTACTCTCCATACTCTTTTTCTAGGTATTGTTTTTCTGGAAAAGTCAGATGAAGCTCAAGTAGAGAGAACAGTAATGTGTGTTTGAGATCACTGGGAGCACTCCTATATAAACCTGTTTTCTCCCAGAGAGAGGCGGACCTATTCAGAGCCATGATGGCAGAACATAGAGAAAAAAATACTGTCAAGTATAAGGGATAAGATAACTTTTATCTTTGTTTTTGTTATTATAGGGAAAATCTTTCATGAATGAATGAATGAATGAGCATTTTGAATGAACAGAGGTTATACAAAAAAAAACAATAACCCCAGTTGTTTTGCATTAATTAAAATGTGTCTTTAATAATGCCACGGATAATTTTGCCTAGGATAATAATACCAAGGATAGTTGAAGTTGTCCCATCTTAAGTCCGGAAAACCGTACCAATGTCCTAATGGAGGCCTCCACTTCTCATGCTTGTAGAGGCAGCTTGGGTAGGGACATAGATTTCCTTTGGAATGGTGCCAACACCTCTGGTTGGCCATGGTGGACTTTTTCTTCTTGATTTGCATTTTTTTTGCTTCCGACCCATCCTCGAGCCACTCATCGGAGGGGATTATGAATGGCGACTTCACCCTGCACATGGGGCAACCCCATCTTGTGGGTTTCTTGAAGGCGAGCGCTTTTCTCCAGGTCACTATGCAGTCGAGGCAGTAACAGTGTCTGCAGTTGGGAAGAATTCCAAACTTACCCCTGACCTGTTCCCAGCATACAGAGCAGGTCATGGGCTTCATGTTCCTTGTTTAGGAGCTGTTGTCCTGCCTGAGTGGTACCTTTTTAAATAGCTCTCTTTGTCTCACATCTGGAATTAAGGCTGAAGGCAGCACACCTTGTTACATGATAGTCACCATGTCTAACCATATTCTTAACATGTGCTTTTCCTTTTATACAGAAGACATAAAAAAAGGCATTTGGGATTGGCTGTGGGTGGGGTAAAGCAAGTACATCCAACTTGGAGAGACGTATGGAAACCTTTAATATTCAGTCTAAAAAAACACACCACTGTGAACATAGGTAAACAAACGCGAAACACTGCATGATATCCAGCAGTTGTCAAACATTTAATTTAGAGTGCTGCTGTATTTGCAGCAACCAAGCATTGCTGTCTTTACATTACTGTCTGCTTTACTTCATGTAGAGCTTACAGGTTTCCCTAATGCCCTTCCAGCTCGGAATCCTGATATTCCTGATCAGATACCAGTCATTTTCAAGTTTTTTGCGAAACCTCCAGTCGCCAGTGCAAGTGATCCTATGAAACCCGGAGTCGCTGGTGCAACTTATCTTATTTTCTCCCACATAGACAACTCGATCACCTCCGTACAATTGATATGCCTCTAGTGCCTCTCTGGCCATGGAGGTATCACAGGGAGGCCATACCATCATTAGAACCGAGCGTTCTGCTTTCCCACCACCAAAATATGCACAGCAAGCATTCGCAGCTGTGGTCTTCTCCACTGCAGTCATTTTCTTCCCCTCTGCCTTGTCCACCGCGTGGATCTCGCACTCATACTCGTGCGCCCTCAATCCCAGCAAAGCGCTCCACAGCCCCGACCCGGCACCCATCTCCACGATCTTCCTTCCTTGTGCAAACTTTAAGATTTCGGTTACTGCGGGCTCGTTGGGTATGCCCCAGGTAATCCGCCTGCAAACCTGCTTTCCACCATTACTCTGCCTATCACAATAATAGCAGCCCTGGAGGTAAGGGAACAGTTTGAGGTAATCGTAGATGCTGTTTGCCTCATTCTGCTTAAGCAGTCGTTGCAGATCTTCGAAAACGAGAATGCTTATTGTATCGAGTTCGTACACTTGTCGAGTACTCATTTTAGTCATGAACCACTTATACACAGCCTTGTTCATCCTTCGGGAAGAAAACAGTTTAGTCAAACTCGGCGGCTGCCATTCATCTTCCAGTTCCTCTGCTCCATCGTCTTCTGAGCTGATGCTTTCAGTAAGCTTGGCCATGGGGTTACCTAACCCCTCATTTGAAATATTCAGCTCTGACATCTTTGCCATCACAGGAACTGGTGATCAGAGAGAGGTTAACAAGCGGATTTACCCAGCTTGCAGTAAAGTTCTTATAAAAAACAATGATCTGGAATTCCCTGCCCCAACACCTGCACCCCCCCCCCCCCCAGACAGGCCCAAAAGGCTCTACCTCAAACTCACACATCACACACACACAGCCAGAGGCACAGTTACTTCAAAACCTTGGACAGCAGCTGCTGTGACAGTTTTACTTCCCATGGCCCATGGGGTTACCTAACCCTTCATTTGAAATATTCAACTCTGACATCTTTGGCATCACAGGAACTGGTGATCAGAGAGAGGAAGATAAGGTGCAAAAGAGTAAAATCTGCAACATTATCACCGGTGGTGCAGCAAGGAAAAGAGACATTGCAATAAACAATAGTGTGAAGGAAACAAATATTGTAATCGTCACAATGAACAGGTCCTAACTCTATCTTATAAATAAATGATAGTAAACCATCTTTGGTGTTCTGTTTCTTTACATTGGATACATTGTTTTTGATGACTCTGTTCTATTAGCTTTATGAAAACAAAACATGATCTAACATTTAGTCCCAACACCGGTTTGTCAGAAAAACCTCAAACTGTCGAACAAACTCAGTTTGACATGAAGTCACAGGAAAACACACCACCACTCTTGCAGATGTATTTTATTAAGTTCTTTTACTAATTTTACAGGAATGCAATTACAATGCATAAACAGCGACATTTGTTACTTGCAAAAACATACTGTATATGTAGATCAAGCTCATTCTAAGGAGATGAGAATTTTCCAAAGAAAAGTATGGAATCGGTCTTGTTGTGCCTTATGATGAAAAGGAAGGGGTGATCGGCAATGAAGTCTTCTCCCATCCAAGTTGGGCGGTCAGAGAATATCGTAGAAGTTGCAGCAGCGGGCTCTGAGCCCTTCTCATTGACATCAATGCATGCTTGGTGAGCCAGCACATCAACGCAGAGACTATGGTGACCATAGATTCCAGAGAGATCAGCCTTACCGGACTGGAACAAGTCCTTAATGCCCAGTTCTGTGAGAAATGTCTTCATGTCATATGTCTCCTTCAATGCAAATTTTGGCAGGTGCAAGTTGATTTCACATGGTCTTGTCTTTTTGAGCCAATCCTTGAGTTTTGCAGCAGTCAACTCATTCTCCAGCTGTTCCAGCGGGTCTTCCCCGTGGTTGGGTTTATCGGGTAGTAACAAGATCATGCTCATGTCACCCGAGGCATATGGCAACTCCAGCACCTGTAACCTTTGTTCCTTGCAGTGGTGGTAAGGTAGTTTGGTACTTTCAAGATGCATCATGAGTACAGGCACACTCCTATTTGCGGTAATGTGAAATTGCCTCTCCCGGGTGTCGGATTTTTCGAAAGGCAAACGCCAGTTCCCTTTGAAGTACACAAAGTCGAGTACAGCAAGTTTAGTGTGCTCAGTAAATGAACCTTCTGGCACTGCCTGCTGTATCATCTGTTCGGTTTTTGTCGCGACCCACTCGTTCAGTAGCACTCGAGCTGTTTCAGGGGATTCTTTGAAATCGGCTGCCGTGATTTCGGCACCGTGCACATTCCGTATCTGTTGTTCGAAATCGGCTTTGAAATTATAACTCTTCTCCCTGCACAACAGCGTACCGAATTTCAAAGTGCATGAGGGGCCTGAAGATGCCATAATGGCACGTTTTGAGTTGATGTCTTGATCTTGATGGTATGAGAGGACCCTTTCAATCTGCTTAGCAGTATCGCCCTTCGCTCCCAAAAATATCATGTACATGGCGGACCTTACGCTGATGGGGGAGAAGAAGACATTCCCGGAGTTCTTGGATTTGCTCAAAGCCTTAAACAAATCCACCTCAAAGTCAAAATTTGAGATTGGCACCATGATCACTTCACCTGCTAGTTACAGTATGACTCGGCTATGTTTGTCTTTATCCCTCCAGTTGGGCTGCTTCTGCTGCTGCTGAGTTAGTACAGAGGAAACAGTCAGCAAAGGGGTAGCATAAATTTTAGCTCTCTGTCTCAAATCCAATGCTTTACCACACTATATGTGTTTAAACTGCTTTCCCTTCTGAGATATGAAAACCTTTATGTAGGCATCTTCAACTGCTTTTTATGGAGGGTGGAGCTTATTAAAAGTAAATGCACCACCCATAAAATAAGTGGTTGTCAGTTGCAGTTGTCATCAACATGAAGGCGAGTCACGTCAGAGCTCTGTGGTGTGTCTGCTTGTTGGCAGTGGCTGGACTCTGCCTGTCATCAGCCCAACGAGATGTGAACTACATACCATTGGAAGGGGGTTGCAAGGCTGTGTGTGCGCGACTGTGCCTCTGGCTGTGTGCTGAAAAAAGTGAATTTTTCGCGCACCCTCTATAAAAGTGTCCAGCAGAGGGCGGCGGCGAGTTTGAGAGAAAGTTCTGGAAGGTGGTGTAGGAGGGTTGTGCCGCAGGGTGTTGTCCAGCAGAGGGCGCTATTGTATCATTTTTGAATTAAAGTTTGTTCAAAAAGTGTCCAGCAGAGGGCATTGGTCAGGGGTGGAATTCCCTGCCCCCAGAGCACACCTGCACCCCCCCCCCCCCAAGACAGGCCCAAAAGGGAACTTAGGCCCAAAAGGGAACCTACCCAGTCTCCCCTGGTTGCTGGTTGTCCCACGGACCGCCACAAGTGGGCGCATGTTTTTCTTGGCCGGGTGCCAAAAACAGGGGGGGAGCAGGACCACAGGTTCCAGTGCCCAGGGTTCCATGGTGTAAAAATGTAGTCTAAAGGCTGTCAAGCACACATTGACTGGCTGTGTGCTGAAAAAAGTGAATTTTTCGCGCACCCTCTATAAAAGTGTCCAGCAGAGGGCGGCGGCGAGTTTGAGAGAAAGTTCTGGAAGGTGGTGTAGGAGGGTTGTGCCGCAGGGTGTTGTCCTGCAGAGGGCGCTATTGTATCATTTTTGAATTAAAGTTTGTTCAAAAAGTGTCCAGCAGAGGGCATTGGTCAGGGGTGGAATTCCCTGCCCCCAGAGCACACCTGCACCCCCCCCCCCCCCAAGACAGGCCCAAAAGGGAACCTAGGCCCAAAAGGGAACCTACCCAGTCTCCCCTGGTTGCTGGTTGTCCCGCGGACCGCCACAAGTGGGCGCATGTTTTTCTTGGCCGGGTGCCAAAAACAGGGGGGGAGCAGGACCACAGGTTCCAGTGCCCAGGGTTCCATGGTGTAAAACTGTAGTCTAAAGGCTGTCAAGCACACATTGACACTTGCACATCTGGTATGTAAAGGAGAGGAAGATGGGAAAAACACTTAACAAGCATAGGGAAATATATCACTTCTGCATCAACTGCATGTAAAATACATACACACAAATACAACAACAACAACAATAAAAATATTAAACATTTAAAATACTACTACTGAAAACTCAAACAACCAGCAGGGGGGGGTGTTTTAGAATCAGGGTCCCACTGTCAAATACACAACTTAACCTGCAGGGGGTTGCAAGGCTGTGTGTGCGCGACTGTGCCTCTGGCTGTGTGCTGAAAAAAGTGAATTTTTCGCGCACCCTCTATAAAAGTGTCCAGCAGAGGGCGGCGGCGAGTTTGAGAGAAAGTTCTGGAAGGTGGTGTAGGAGGGTTGTGCCGCAGGGTGTTGTCCAGCAGAGGGCGCTATTGTATCATTTTTGAATTAAAGTTTGTTCAAAAAGTGTCCAGCAGAGGGCATTGGTCAGGGGTGGAATTCCCTGCCCCCAGAGCACACCTGCACCCCCCCCCCCCCCCAAGACAGGCCCAAAAGGGAACCTAGGCCCAAAAGGGAACCTACCCAGTCTCCCCTGGTTGCTGGTTGTCCCGCGGACCGCCACAAGTGGGCGCATGTTTTTCTTGGCCGGGTGCCAAAAACAGGGGGGGAGCAGGACCACAGGTTCCAGTGCCCAGGGTTCCATGGTGTAAAACTGTAGTCTAAAGGCTGTCAAGCACACATTGACACTTGCACATCTGGTATGTAAAGGAGAGGAAGATGGGAAAAACACTTAACAAGCATAGGGAAATATATCACTTCTGCATCAACTGCATGTAAAATACATACACACAAATACAACAACAACAACAATAAAAATATTAAACATTTAAAATACTACTACTGAAAACTCAAACAACCAGCAGGGGGGGGTGTTTTAGAATCAGGGTCCCACTGTCAAATACACAACTTAACCTGCAGGGCAAGGCTGTGTGTGCGCGACTGTGCCTCTGGCTGTGTGCTGAAAAAAGTGAATTTTTCGCGCACCCTCTATAAAAGTGTCCAGCAGAGGGCGGCGGCGAGTTTGAGAGAAAGTTCTGGAAGGTGGTGTAGGAGGGTTGTGCCGCAGGGTGTTGTCCAGCAGAGGGCGCTATTGTATCATTTTTGAATTAAAGTTTGTTCAAAAAGTGTCCAGCAGAGGGCATTGGTCAGGGGTGGAATTCCCTGCCCCCAGAGCACACCTGCACCCCCCCCCCCCCCAAGACAGGCCCAAAAGGGAACTTAGGCCCAAAAGGGAACCTACCCAGTCTCCCCTGGTTGCTGGTTGTCCCACGGACCGCCACAAGTGGGCGCATGTTTTTCTTGGCCGGGTGCCAAAAACAGGGGGGGAGCAGGACCACAGGTTCCAGTGCCCAGGGTTCCATGGTGTAAAAATGTAGTCTAAAGGCTGTCAAGCACACATTGACTGGCTGTGTGCTGAAAAAAGTGAATTTTTCGCGCACCCTCTATAAAAGTGTCCAGCAGAGGGCGGCGGCGAGTTTGAGAGAAAGTTCTGGAAGGTGGTGTAGGAGGGTTGTGCCGCAGGGTGTTGTCCAGCAGAGGGCGCTATTGTATCATTTTTGAATTAAAGTTTGTTCAAAAAGTGTCCAGCAGAGGGCATTGGTCAGGGGTGGAATTCCCTGCCCCCAGAGCACACCTGCACCCCCCCCCCCCCCAAGTTTTTCTTGGCCGGGTGCCAAAAACAGGGGGGGAGCAGGACCACAGGTTCCAGTGCCCAGGGTTCCATGGTGTAAAACTGTAGTCTAAAGGCTGTCAAGCACACATTGACACTTGCACATCTGGTATGTAAAGGAGAGGAAGATGGGAAAAACACTTAACAAGCATAGGGAAATATATCACTTCTGCATCAACTGCATGTAAAATACATACACACAAATACAACAACAACAACAATAAAAATATTAAACATTTAAAATACTACTACTGAAAACTCAAACAACCAGCAGGGGGGGGTGTTTTAGAATCAGGGTCCCACTGTCAAATACACAACTTAACCTGCAGGGGGTTGCAGGGCTGTGTGTGTGCAAAGGGAATTTTCTGCTGTAGGAAAACAAAAAAATAAGAATAAAATAAAATAAATAACACCAGATAGACACAATCTTTGTTATTTGCAGATTTTATTATTTAGTTCCAAATTCATTTTAATTAGTTCAATATGTTTTGGATTACACATGTGACATTGCAGATACAAAAGTCAGAGTCGGATAAGGTTCATCATGGATTTCATGGAATCATGGATTGGATGTCAGGTTCATTTCTTGATGACTTTAAGACTGGCTCTTCCGTGTTGCTCTGTTTGCTCATAAACCGTATATAGTCGGTCTCCTCTTTTCAGTCCCTTAACTCTTGACTTGACTTTTTTTCCACGCACACTGGCAGCAGGGACTCTTGCCCTGACACTTTTTTCACACACACTGGCAGCAGGGACACTTGTAGTTCTGTACCATGGCATTGTCTTCAGAGCAGGACACCTTTGTATTAGAGCTGTCTCTTGTAGCAGAGACAGGAATGCCTTACAAGTTGTTTCACCCTTGCTCATCATTTTGTCCACGATTGCAGTGGCTGGGTCTACGTATATACAGGCACAAAATCTCATCAGTCTAATGTGCTCACTTTCGTTGATTATGTTTCGTCCATAAAGAAGGTTGAGGACAACACCTGTGACCTCAATATCTGAGCTCAGGATAGCTTGAAGTGTCACCTTGTTTTTTCTTATCATCTCACTTGCTTCCTCTCCAGTTGTCTCCAGTTGTCCGGCGGCTTGAGGACTGTACCATGGCACTGTCTTCAGGTCAGGTATCCTCGCTGTAACTCGATTCTCTTGTAACATAGACAAGAACACTTCACAAGTTGTTTCACCCTTGCACATCATTATGTCCAAGAGCTCCATAGTTGTTTCGGAAGGGTAAGAGATTGTCGACAGCTTGTAGTACTCATTGTGGGTAACCAATTCGGATGAATAAGCACACTGGAAGATATAGTTCACATCTTCGAGCAGGATGCTTATCAGTTTGACCTTGTTTCTTCTTATAATATCTTTGAATGTCATGCCTTGCATGTAAATAAGTCTCTTTCCGGCTGTTTCAGTGCAAGCCATTGCTGCAAGACTGTACGATGGGATTTTCTTCTTCAGATCAGGAAAGGTGTCTGTTAGTTTTTTGTCTCCTAGCAGAGACAGGAACGCATGGCAAACTTTTTCACCCTTGCCAAGTAGCTTGTCCAGGAGTTGCATTGCTGCTTCGTAAGGGTCAGAGATATCCATCAGTTGGGAGTACTCCCTGAACACCAATGGTCTTTCCTCTAATTCAAAAACACACTGGATGGCATATTTGATATCTGACATCAGGACAGTTTGAAGTGTCATCTTGTTTTTTTGAATCATCGCTACAACTTTCAAGCCTGTGTCGGTGCTAGCCATGTCTCCAGGACTGTACCAAGGCATTTTTTTCAAATCAGGAAACGTTTCTGTCAGCTCTGTCTCTTGCAGCACTTGCAGGAACCTACTGCAAGTGTCTTCCCCGTAGACCATGATCTTTTCCAGGAGTGCAATAACTGCCAGGGCTGGGTCATTGTTACACATTGTTTTGACAGTTATGTAGTCCGTGTCATCAACTAAACCATGTTCAGAAACAAACTGGAGGACATATAGGATATCACTCATCAGTATTTGTTGAAGTTTGTCTTTGTAGCTGGAGATCGATCTCCTACTGGGATATCCTTCATAGCTGCTCACAAACACTGCCTGATCAAGTGGGTTGATCAGTTTGATCAGGCAGTGATCCAGCTCATCAAAGGAAGAGGAGCATAAGGATCCTGAGGCAGACAGCACTGCCTGGTCCTCCTCCATCAGTACCACGGCATGATCGTTATGCTCCTCTTCCTGTGTTGAGCTACAAGCAGACTTCATCGTGTCCACCAGCTCCAGGACGTTATGCACCTCTTCCTGTGGTGAACTAGAATCAGACAGCACTGCCTGGTCCTCCTCCACCAGCTCAAAGACAGGATCCTTATGCTCCTCTTCCTTTGATGAACTAGAGGCAGACAGCACTGCCTGGTCCTCCTCCATCAGTACCACGGCATGATCGTTATGCTCCTCTTCCTGTGTTGAGATACAAGTAGAGCGCATCGCGTCCACCAGCTCGTTATGCACCTCTTCCTGTGAAGAAGCAGACAGCACTGCATTGACCCCCTCCAACAGCTCCAAGACAGGATCCTTCTCTTCCTGTGTTGAGCTTAGATCAATTTTTGGCTCTTTTTTGGGGGGTTTCTCATCCCCAGTCAG
Organism: Gymnoscopelus braueri; assembly: GCF_963280865.1. Taxonomy (NCBI): domain Eukaryota; kingdom Metazoa; phylum Chordata; class Actinopteri; order Myctophiformes; family Myctophidae; genus Gymnoscopelus; species Gymnoscopelus braueri. Next base: position 71,571 of record NW_027660424.1, on the reverse strand, counting down.
CACCACCAAAATATCTTCAAAATCTGCACTTTCTTCTTCGCAGCTGTTGCTCTGTAGACAGCTGCAGCTGCCACTTCCACTGCATCTGCCATGAGAGTCCCTGCTGGATCTACAAACAGACTGCATCTTGTCCTCCTTCACCAGCTCCACAAGCTTCAGGATCTTATGCTCCTCTTCCTGTGGTGAGCTAGAAGCAGACTGCATCCTCCCAAACCAGTACCAAAGCAATGGAAAGCACATAGGGCTTGTTTTGCCAACTAATGTTTATAGTGGATGGGCTGTTCCAGCACAGCAGTTGCCTGTTTAAGCTCCTCCCCCACCACAGACCCTCCTGTGCCAAAAGTAACTGCAACCTTTGATAATTGCAGATGTATTTCAAACCAAGACATGTCTCTCCGACGATGAAACGTGTTTTCTGGTCGAACGAAGCTCACTTGACAGTTGGGAGTATTCGGAGGAACCAGTCTGTTGGAAAGGAACGTGTTTTGCAGTCAAATGGAGCTCTTGTAACAGTTTATGTTTTTTACACTATGTTGATGCATGTCCATATATGTTATAAGAAAATAGCCTAGGTATAAAATAGGGATCCGCAAGCTGTTTGTGTGCTCCTGTCAGGTGGGTGTTTTAGTGGTGTGTGTGTGGGTGCATGAGAGCTCCGTTTGACTTCAAAACATGTTTGGTTCGAAAACTCCTGTGAGAACTCTTTCTACTGAGTTTGCCTGAAAGTTTCACGTATAAGGGTAAATCATTTTTATAGATTCAAGGTGTGTTAGGACAAAAACATGTGTCCTAACCCTAACCCTAAAAGTGCACTGACTAATTACATTTCAACAAAGATAAAATAATAATAAAAAGGACAGCCAGACAATATGGTTGGTGGATTTTATTCAAAACACATATTAAGTACAAAAATAAAGAGTGATCAGATTAATGAAGAAAGACATATTTGAACACAAAATGCGTTTTTTTCACCACTGATGCGGAGGTAGTCCCAGTTACAGATTGATATACTTCCATAGTGCAATGCCAGTCTGCAGAATATTTTCAGTATCAACCTCAGAGCATATTTTGTGAAATGTTTCAGGATCAAACCCAAATGGGAGTTCCTGATTGTCACTGAGCTTACTTGCTGCTCCATTCAGAACTTTCATTCCCTCAGATGCTTTTCAGGATCATCAATTACCTCAGAGTATATTTTGTGAAATGTTTCAGCGTCAAACCCAAATGGGAGTTCCTGATTGTCACTGAGCTTACTTGCTGCTACATTGGGAACACACAGACTGCAATTATTCTCCATGTCCTCATCAGCCTGCAGATGCTTTTCAGGATCATCCATTACCTCAGAGCATATTTTGTGAAATGTTTCAGTGTCAAACCCAAATGGGAGTTCCTGATTGTCACTGAGCTTACTTGCTGCTACATTGTGAACACATCGACACCTGCAATTCTTTTCCATGTCCTGTTTCAACTGAAGCAGTAAGTGTTGGGAGTTTTCCAAAACTTTGATTCCCTCTTCAGTAAAAGAAAGACACATTTCAGTTTCCCTATTCAGGATGCCAAGATTGAGCAATATCCGTGTTATACAACCTTTATATATCTGGCAGCTTCGGGACAAGTGTACTCTGCCACAAATGATCAGCGATGTCATCATTTGCAGAGTGGCTCTAGAGAACTTTGGCAAGTCTTCATGGCACAGCTGGTAAGTGCCTGTGTATTTGTAGCAGTAATAGTATCTGCCTTTCGCATCCTTCACTCTTTTTCTCTCCACCATGCCCAGTGTCAACATTACATGGACAGCTTCGATCACGCGTTTCGGGTCCTTTAGTAGATGTCTAGAGAGTTGGATAGTTGTAAACTCCTTCCAGTTCTTTATAAGCTTTATCATCTCTTCCATTTTCTACCTTTTTAGAGTGCAAAGCTGCACTGACTCAACAAAAAGGGAAACATCTGCATTTGTATCCAACTTAGTCTCCTGTCTGCATAGCCCCTCCCCATTTACTCAACAAAAAAGGAAACATCTGCATTTGTATCCAACTTAGACTCCTGTCTGCATAGCCCCTCCACATTTACTAACAATTACTAACAATGGCTACTGGGAAAACATTGGGAAAACTGGGTTTGTATAGGGAAAAGGGTGTACAATGTGGGAATTTCACACAGAGTGGAAAGACCTTGGGATCATGACCTGCTTGGTCCTGAGCACTCTAGCACTGCTCTTGATTATATTTGCTCTCATCGTGTTCACTCGCAAGGCCATGGAGAAAAAACTAGACAGGCATTCCTTGTCGCCCATCTACCGAAAACTACCAGCGCGATCCACTGCTGTGTATGGGTGCACAACAACCACAGGTCCTTGGGAAGTGGAGAGCAAAGAACAGAGCCTATGGGAGGAGAGATCACCCTCCGTGTTGTGACAGTAGTGATAAATTAAAGGTTGGAAATCTCAACCCACATGTTTAGCAGGGCATGGTCAGAGTTGTGTGTTAGACTCTGTGCAAGTTCAAATCTCAACCCTATTGATGTACACAAATGTTAAGTAAAAAATGTGAAGTAGTGAGGACATACCAAGCAGTACAATGCATTTCACCATCAATGAGGTTCTAATCGACCATAACATTACAGAGTGTGAGGCCAACACTCCCATGTTTGTGCAAATCCCGCTGAAGCATTTGGTGGGAGCTAATGGCATAAGCCCATTGTTCATGGTCGAGAGATTGGAACTGAAAGCCTATGCTGAAGATGATCACCGGGAGGTGCCTGTCAAGTTCACACTCATGGACTCCAAGGCCCGGAGGGTGCTCACCTGTGAGCCCTCCATGTGCCCTGCTGAGTGGGTGAAGAGCACAGATAGGCGCAAGCTCCCGACGCCTGCAGCAGCTACCAATGAGTACCCATTCAAACGCCTCTACTCCTTGGACGAGGAGGACAACAGGGTGAGCGTGATTAACGCACTTCGCTTCCTAATGTCAAGAGTGATTTACATTCAGGTTCCAGGCAGTTGCACCTTGCCCACCATAACAGAGGGGCTGCAGCATCACACCCTAAAGTTTGTGTGTGAGAGCTGCCAAGAGCCTGCATTTTACATTCTAAATAATCAGGGGCTAATGTTGCAACAGTGCCCACAACAAGAGCTTGATGATCCAGACTGCTTCCCCTTGTCACCTTTTTGCACTCCCAGAGAGGACCATTGCATTGGCAAAGATGACATTGCCCTGCAATCCCTGGTGAACATGTATTTCTCCCTAGTAAAACCAGACCAGTTTTGCTACCCTTACGAACAGATCAGTGGTGAGTTTGGACACATCATCGTACCGCGGAGAAATTTTGAGCATGTAGCCAAGCTCTACCGGTGTGTTTCTGGCTACGCAGAAAACTTTTGTGTTCTCACCGAGGGTAATGCAACGGTAAAGCTCATGTTCGAGAGCCCACAAAAGATTGGGCTGTTAAGGGGGAAGATGTCTCTGAACCTGATCTATGGAAAATCACTGGCATCGATCCATGACACCATCCTAATTGAGGAGAATAGGCATATCCAGGACGAGGGCAACAATGATGATAGTTTCCCACTGCCCCAACAGGCTCATGAGGATGTGATACTGAGGCGTATATTGATGGATATCTGTCTAGTCTCTGATATGAGACTAGAGGAATATGCTGCCTACCTCTATGATGACCCACAGACACATCTCAGAATTTGATGTTTTTTGTGTTTAATGAAAAAACAAATGAATAAAACTCACAATACTCAAAATCTATGTTTGATGCATTTTTTATTATTGTACATTATAGGTGTTTAAATAAAAAACAATTTGTTAACTAAACAGAAAGATATGTGATATTATTTTTTTATTACAAGTTGCAATAGACATGGGTTAACTTTTCCCCAAACCCCTCTTCCATTGGATAGCATGCTCTGCTGCAGCTGGACACAGTCACTTACCAGTGGTTCTCAAAGTGTGATCCAAAGATGGTAAATGTGTTAGGAAAGTGCAGAGAACCTAAGCCTTCCTCTTTTAAATGTGAGTAACTTAAGTGACTGAGCTAAAGGGGTGCGAATTCAACTATGAATAATAGACATGTCCTTGCTTAGATAGTTCTCTCACTGGCCACTTGTTCTTCTAAGGTATTATTCTGACAAACGTGTGGTGTATTTGGGTCAGGTCAAACTGAGTTCAGGTCAAACTGGTATTCTGACTGGATGTCCTGGCTTAGACAGTTGAGCACTATAAAAGAAGCATGCCTGGACATGTGGTTGCATTCAAACAAACCAAAGTGTTGTGTGTTTTCTCTCTCTCAGGTCAAACTGAGTTTATTTGAGAGTCAAATTGTCAAATGTACTCAGTTTGACCTGCTCTTCTTAATATTAGGGATAACCCAGTTTGAACTGGTTGATTGATAATCCCGCAACCTCCCTCTTCATTGGATTACTTTCCTTGAGTACATAGATCTGCCCATTGGATACACCTCTGTTATTACACCATAGTGCATGCTGGATGGTTAGGTTCTGATACTAACACATTTTTTTTATCCAGTCAAGTACTTTGGCAATACACTCTAGCGCTGAGAAGAGAAGATTATAGATCACTGAAAACTTTTGTAGCTCAGTCACCATCTCTCCACAAAAACAAACAAACAAGTAAACGAAAAATGTCCCAACAACTGTGTTTTCTCTGTGGTTCCACTAGCGTGCTGCCTTGTTACACCGAAACCTGTTTGAAGACACTCGATGTTCTGCACAATTTTGAATCCTTTCTTGTGAAGCAAGATTCAGATGATTCTGTGATATCCTCCACCTTTGATGTTTTCATAGAACTGATCAGAAACGCACACCATAACACACATCAGAGCCCTGAGTTTTTGTTTTGCGATGCGGATTTCTGCTACAAGCACCTTAAGTCTCACACCCTGGCGTGGCTGCACATGTATGTGGCCGACTACAAGGACGTTAGCTCCTTGGAGTTCAAGGAGCTTATGGCTGCTCTTGAAGGGCTCCCAGAACCAAAGGAGCAAACTGAGGTTCCCCTACGCTCCCCGTATGCACCGCAGAAGCAGTTGTACATCGTCATATGGGATGATGTTCTATGTGAGCTCAACAAACTCGAGCTGAGCAAAGTGTACCTGATGCTCACGCTGATCAACAGCCAGACCTGTCTGAGCCACAAGTTTCAGTTGCGCCATCCACTAGAGATAACGGCAAGGGACATCAGCCTGTGTGCCCGACAGTGCTTCCAGTCCCATTTTGCCTGGGTTGCAAGGGCAGTCCTTGAGAGGCTGGGGCTGTATGATACGGGCATCCGCAAAGCAAACTACCTTAAGCTTCGGCAGTTGAACATGTTCTGCGACAGTAACGAGGCATTGGTTCAGGTCTATGTGCCGGATGAGCTGAATTTGACAACCGTGGCTAGAGTAGACAAGAAGGAAGCGCTCAAGCAAGAAGAAAGCTACATTAAGCGCACGCAGCAAAAGCACATAAGAGTGGCAACGTTTGAGCAGCTGCCCTTTTGCCAGATTCCGCTTTCGTTTAATTTACACCATATGGGTAAGCGCGACATAATCAACATCCTATCTCTCTCCATCAGCCCAGTGCTCTTGCCGGATGTATACCACTACTTTGCAGTACTCAACTTCGATGACCCGCTCAATCCAGGTGGCTACCTACGGCTTGACCTTGCTCGCGGGCTTGATGCTCAGCAGCCGAGAGTGGAGCATCTCGTTCTTCTTGCTAAGAACAACGGTCTGAGCACTGCAGCCGTGTGCCAGGGTCTGGAACTGATCCTGCGTAATGTGTTTCGGATGTCGAGCGTAGCTAACACAATGATAGAGCTTATTGCAAAGTTACCTGTTGAACCAAGTGTCTCGTACTGCCTCTCCAAAGATCAAGAGGATCTTAGCAGGATGACAGTGGCTGTGAGTAAGCTTCAGAGGTGCCCTTTAGCACTAGATAAAGTAATCGATCATTGCAATCACCAGAACACCATGCTTGTAGAAGGCGCATTCGTCACCGTAGGTAGAAGCGGAGCTGTCACATATAACGCTATGAACATTGTCAAAGCCTGCAACTCTAACTATGTACACTTTCCCTGGGGGTGGCTTCAAACTTTGCTATGGGGGGACGCTGATGACCCTGTTGGACATGATCTTGACGAGGAGGACTATGGCCGCTACGTAATGTATGCGAAGCAGCTTACCGAGGGAAGTAGAAACACAGGAACTGTAAGGAGTGGTGAAGAGGATATGGCAAGGATATGAATTATTTTGCTTTTTATTGTGGATGTAAAAAAAAAATATATGTATGTTATCACAAAATATTATGCATCAACCTTCAGTTCCCCTGTTCTTTTTCATTTAAATCAATATATCTCATTCACTTTATACTCTGCTCAGCACACCCCTAAGGATGCCAATAAAAGCAACTGCCTCCTTTTTAATCGAAAACATGTAACGTAACTCAGATCAAATAAAGAATACAAAAATATCAAAGATTGTGTCAAAACTTTATGATCTTTATTTATTGTTTCATTGCAATCATTTCATGATATCCTGCAGCCGCAAGAAGCGGCTTCCATTCAACTTGGACAAGGCAGTAAACATTTCCATGCTGCTACCCTTCATCTTCTTCATCTTCTTTCCATCTGTACAGCTGCTGCACTGATGCTGCTGGTGCTCTGGTAATCCTTCACGGTCAACATTAATGAACACAGGCCTGGTGCAAAGGTACTTGTCCTGAACATTTCTCCAGTCCATCTGCAAGTGCACTTTAGTGAGCTTGAACATAGCTCCATCAGCACAGTGCCACACAATGCCTTCAATCTGCCCTTCTGGCCTATCCTTGAACCAGAAAAGCAACTGCTCGCAGTTCAGAGAAGGAGGTTTTTTCACAAGCAGAGTTCCATGAGCCACCAGCATTCGGATGTTCAGTTTATAAGGGTTGCCGTTGATCTTTGGGCCAATTAGCTCAAGGGTCTGTCCCATTAGTTCTGCCAGTGGAACCAGAGCCAATTCCAACAGGACTTCCTCTTCAGAGCTCTGCCTGAGAACCAGGGCTGCACCATGGTTGACTACAGAAGAATGCAATGGGTACAACTTGTCACATTCATGTACAGGAACCCAACCTAGGACATTTCCAAATTTGTTAACTTCAGATTTATTTTCCCCAACGTGAGCAGGGATCCAATATTCTGGGATGTTCTTAAAGTCCTTCTTAATGTTGTATGTGAAGCCTTCGCGAATACCACGGCGGTGTGCACTGCGATTTTCTTTGAACCGTTCCCATTCAGGTTCTTTGAGCTTTAGTTCTCGCTTTGCCCAGAGGTATGGTTTACCCTCGAACTCTGTAACATAACAGCAGGTGCCATCCACCTTTTCTGTGACAAGTGCACTGTGAATGTCAGATTTCAGCACTAGGTCATTCAGTTTTTCTGTTGTGACAACCTTATATTGCTGGTCCTTGTGCTTGCTAGATGGTCCGTCTTCTATGGTTCTCTCAAATAAACACTCCATTTTCTGTTGTACAGAACCTAAACGAGGCATTTTATCTGTCTTGTTTAATTTTAGTTTTATTTTTTGAGTCCTACAAAATGTTACATGTGATGTCTGTCCTTCAGAGTCTGTCCTTCAGATGCTGTGTTACAAGTTTTATACTATCCCATACCACGCCCCTAATGACATCTCTGAAACACATGTGCCGAACCGCCTCCTTCTTTTGGAATCATCATACACTGCTTTCTCCAGCCTGGAAACCGGAATGCGAAGAGCTTTCAGCTCCTTGAAGAATTTTTTGCATCCTATGCAGTGATACATGGGTTTCTGTTTGTTCAACCATCCTTTTTTAGCAAATGTTACAAGCCACTGGTGAACTACCTGCCGGTCACTGTTGTAATATGGCATGATGACAAGGACCTTGTCAGGCAGTGGAGCAGTGTACATGGGAAAGGCTTCTGGCTCATAAACCTGCTTTGCCATGACTGCCTGGTACAGGCTTCCTGTCAGGTCAAGTATCTCACCTTCATCAAACTCACCCCCCTGCACTGATATCCATGTCCCTTGAGCACAAATACCGGCGTTGTCAAGCAGCACCCGAGGCACGCTCACTGAAATGCATCCCTTGTCAGTTTGCCTATCTTCAGTGAGCTTAAGGGTGCCCTCACGAAGGGTTTTGGACAGCAATGCGCCAAAGGCAGCAATCTCCGACCGGTACACAGTGTCCGGGTTTAGGCCCATGTCCTGGATGATCACTACACCAGCCAGCTTCAGCTTATCGACTGGGAACCGCAAGTGAGCGGTCCTGCGTGCTGTAATGCTCTGAAGCTCCTGGCGCCCGCAGCTAGGGATCATGTGTAGTGGACAGTTATTCATCAAGGTCAGGAACACTTTACTTGCCCTTTGTACTCGTTCGGAAATTGCATTGAACCTTTGGGCTAAGTGCTTGCGGCAGGACTCCATGGTCTCTTTGTCATGTGTTTGGCTGTACATGTAGCGGGACAGGCAGTAATCCACCACACAGTACGCGGTCATATTGGATTGACTGCTTATAAGGGAGATTTTGGCATCTCGGCTCACCAGCACCCTTGAGCTAAGCATGTTGTTGCTGCCGGGAGGAAAAGTAACCTTTTCCAGCTTGCCATCCGCTGCTTGTTGGGCTACTGTGCTCGCTTGGAACAGATCCCCATCTTGTTCATCTGAGTTATAGCAACTAGCTGAGGTCCTGTGTCTCTTGCTGCTTGGGCCCTCGTTATCGGTCTCTGCAGAATGAGATGAACACCTGGGCCTCTTGCTGCCCCTAGGCTCCTCTGCCTCTGCTCCACCTTTTAAGCTGCCAGTCTTGATTTTGAGATCCAGAGGGTACCTGTAGAAAACTGCCTCGCAAGGCTTTACCTTTTCATCGCCGGGCCTCATGGATGGCCTTAATGAAACACTTGTGATTTTCTGCAGATTCTGTGTGTGCTTCACTGTTTCCAAGTATGTGGTCCTGATGCTTGTGCTCTTGACCCTTAGCCTGTTGAGCACTTCCGGTTTCAGGTTGATGTTTTTCTCACATTTCAGCAGCCTGTGCCATGGAAAGAACCCAGAAGCTAACTTAGATGCCTCTAGCTCTGCCGCATGGCACGCAATCAGGTCCCTTCGTATGGCTTCTGCTGAAGAAAAGAGGTGGTTTAGGCAGTATAGCTTGTCCTTGTACAGCGTCATAACCTCAAAACACTCAGCATAGGTACCATTGCTGAGCGTTACAGACACGGCCGTGAACCCGTCATCTAGCTCCACTGCCTTTACCAGCTCGACCCTATGGCGGTCCAGTGCAGTTTCGCATTCCACCAATCCCAGCCATAGGCCCGTGGCACGGTCAATCTGCACCTTACGGCGATTGAACAACACACAGTCTCCCATGCTCAACTGGTGCCAGGGCAGGGTGGAGAAGCATCGGCTGATGTCGGGCTCCAGCTTCAGGCAGTCACCTCGCATCACGCAGGCGATGAATACGTTGGCCATCGCTTCGTCACATGCAGTGCGGACACTCTTGCAAACTGAGACGCCTCGCTTTTTCACTGCCACCTTCGCGAGCTCGCCCGTCTCGTGGTTTAGCGTGTGGCTCAAGCTGATGTACATCCCCTTGGCCTGATAGCATATGACCGAGCTGCTGTTTTCGTACTTGAGATTGATCCTATGGTTCTTCACGAAGGGGCCAGTTATATCGAGTTCAGGTCCGTCAGACATCTTGACCAGGTATGTTGGGTACCCAAGCGTTTCTCCACACTTTGGGTCCCTGAAGGCTCGGTGTGTAGAGTTTCCAGGCCCTATGTAATAAAGTCTACCAAGCACATCCTCAATGATCCTCTTGTGCACAAATTCACAGAATTTAGGTACCATTGTCTCCGTTCTGGCAAACTTTTGAGTGATTGCATCACGTGCCTGTGCTGCAAATGCTGCCAGCCCCTCTCCCTCTGCACCCGGCTGAACATTGTCTACTCTGTCTTGTAACTCATGCTCAGGCTGGTCTTTGGGTCCGTAGCCCACCACCATCATGATGCTGTCCGTGTGACTATACACCATGGTACACTTTGAATCAAAACATTCTGACGTGCACTCCTTGACCACCTTCATCTGCTGCCTGCCTGCAGCTGAGATGAGAGGTCCGCATATACCAGCAATGCCATAGAAGGAGTTCATCAAGATCTTACACTCAAGCACCAGAAGCTCAAAGTAAGCTCGCTTCTCTTCGCTTAGCCCCGACGCACTAAGCAACTGCTTGTACTCGGCACGGCGCTTGTAGTATCGCTCCATGGACGAGTTCATGATACCATCATCGCGAACAAAGCTTCCTTCCACGTCGTCATACTTCATGATCAGAGATGCACACTTGAATCCCTCGGCCTCCCAGTGGTAGCACAACCACCCGGTGAGGTCGTGGTCAAACTCTTTCGGTGGCCAAGGTACTGTGGACTCAAAAGATACGTTGAGCACACTCATGATCGACGGGTACATGCTAGCAAAGTCGAAAGACAGCTCCAGTCCCATGCCGGGTCCTGAGTAGTGAAGCCCTGTCATGGGATCGCACACAGAGCCGCCCTGGCATGATTCCTTGCTGAACTCAATGGTCCAGGGCTTTCGTTTCTTCAGTTTACGCCCAAGTGGACCAGCGACACACCTGAGGTTATCCAACTTGTACTTCAGCTGAGGGATCTGCACGGCGTGTATGCTTTGCACAAAGCCTTCAAACGTGTTGTAGCGGCCATGTACGATCACGTCGATGTTGAGCGTGGCGCGGCAGCGATGGAACAGGGAGGAGACTGGGTCCAGCACCTTGGCCAGCCTCGCGCACAACTGCGAGTCTTGCAGGTTGTAGACAAGCACCTTGAAGAGATCCTTTCCACCTTTGCGGATCATTTCGTCCTTGCAAGAGTCACTCACCTCCGATACTTTGTACAGCTTTCTAGGGTCCTTGAGCGTTAAGCCCCTTTTCAGTCTCTTGTCGCCAACGACGTAGCGGACAACGTCGTTAAGTTTCATGCTGGGACAGCAATACTTAGTGGACTGTGTCCCTGCCATTCTGAACAGGTCGATCACATTGGCACCACAGCTGTTGCTCTTGAAATGGCCAAGCTTCTTTTTTCCATTCCTGAACTCTTGAGCTGCATGGGACACACAGGGTTTATGCGCTGTGACCATTGATTCGTACATCTCAATCATACGCACCATCTCGAACTGAAACACAGGCTTCATCCTGCTCCCAAAGTTGTCAGAAACGAACAATCCGTACCAGAGCGTATGCAGCTTACCACGACTTTCGGCACTTAGGTGGTAATGGTGACTGCAACAGCTGCTCAAGTAAAACTGAACTCGCTGCTCAAGCACCCTAAGGTGAAAGTCGGCGTTGTACATGTATAGCAGCTCGATGTTCTGTTCTTTCAGTGCCAAGAGCACCTGACAAATCAGATAATACTCGTTTTTGCACTCCACGATCCTGATCCGTTTTGGATCTTTGATGGCCGCAGTAAGTGCAACCTCAGCGCTCACCTCAAGCTCGGGGCCGTTCTTCACCTTGCTTTTGTTGTAGAACACCATCAGGCTCTTCCTGTGTTCACCCGGCTTCTTGACTCGGTCCCCACGCAGGGACACGATGGAAAGGCAGGTAATCTCGTGCTGTTTTCCGGACACATCTTCGGGAAGACTTGGGATATCCACGTGTGATGAGCCTTGTGGGTTTAATTTTCCTTCCAACTCTCGCTTCAACTGGAGAGCACTGGCATTGAGCTTTTTCACCTTATTCTCTGTGCAGTAGGGGGATTTTGACGCAAATATAATGCACCGGGTTGTTGGATCTCTATATCTGTCCTTGTAAACCGTATCAATGTGGAGGCAAGCGACATTGTAGAATATGTCACGATGTTTTGTCTCAAACACTAGAGCCTCAGCCTCAGAGAGCTCGTGATCATAGATTAGGTTCTGTGGAGATATCTTGGTGCTCTTCTTCTGCCAGTCAACATTTGCAACTGGCAGGAAGTAGAGTCGGCCAAACATTATGCCTATGCACAGTGCTGGGACATTACCATCACTTGACATATAATATCCTTTTTCTACATTGAAATCACCAAAGTTCAGCGCTCCCTTAACTTTTTTAAAATATTTTTCTGCAGAGTTCACAGAAGCCAGAGGGAATACCTGAGCGTTCACCTGCTTCTTGATATCGTCCTGACGGACCAATACCTGTACAGGATCAGCAACCATATGCTGCTGCCAGTTGGTCCTGACTCCCTCCCAATTCTCATTTGAGGAATCCTCAATCTCAAGATCATAGCCCACCACTGGGTGGATGTTAGTCACATGCATTGAGACAGAGCTGTGTAGGGACTCTTTGCTGATTGAGTGCACAACCAGGGCCCTGCAGAGCAGGCTGTTTAGCTCGTGATCATACATGACAGACTTTATGAGGAGACCCACTAGGCTGGGTTCTTGAACTGTGTCAACACTGCGCCTTGTTGGGTACATGCCGGGGAAGATGGACATGAAGGGAAAAGGGCCATCCATGGTGGAAAAAAATTGTGCTTTGCTATGTTGACAACTTTTTGAGGATCTACAGGGAGTGGGCGGGTAACGGTGTTCACTTAGTGGATTGAATTAGGCTCCACCCCAGTCACAGTAGGAGAAATAGATAAGAGAGAACAAAATAAAATGTCTAAAATACAGCAGGGGGCTTTAACCTTACGAGGATCCCTAGGATGCCTCGTAAGGGCAAGGATGAGAGTCTGGGACCTCAGGTGCCCCCACGCAACTGGTGCACTGCAGCTTTCCCTGAGGTAGCTTTACCCAAAGAAAGGCATGTCATGTTCCTTGCTATCGAGAAGAACCTTCTCTATGACAACTCAACTGACATGCACTGCTTTGCAGCGCTTGAGCTCAAGCAGCGTGCACTGTTCCAGCTGCTGTTGTACATTACCTACTGCTTCAAGGGCAAGGTGTTGCAAATCACTATAGAGAATCGCGATGTGGGAAAACTATCATCGCCCATACGTGAGGACTTTGCAGAGGCACTTCTTTTTTGCTTTGTGCTAGACATGTCTGAGGAGCCTGATGTCCAGATTTCTATAAGTGAGCAAGAGACCTCCTCTGAGGTCTCTTGTGAGGAAAGTGAGGAAAGCGAAATGGAGGAAAGTGAAATGTTGGGGAGTTTAGGTGTGTTACATACAAATTACATAGACGAAGAAAATAGTACTGATATAGACGAAGAAAATAGTACTGATATACACGAACAACATACTATGGAAAATGTACACCAAGAGGCATTCGCTGGATTCATGAGGCTGTCTCTAGTGAAGCACAGGATATCTTCACTCAACTATGCCATGATCAACATGCGTGACAGCAAGGGCGAGATGAGTGCCATGTTCAACTGCCTTCACTGTGTGTCCGACAGCTTGGTTTCAAAGAATATGGAAAAGAGTAAGGTGCAGCAGCTCATGGGCTCTGCGTACATTCCCATGATCTCGGCTCGCGGAGCACACGCCGTACCCGCCACAATCCAGGACCTAAGCCTGGAAGGTCTGAGGCAGTCCTTGTCAGAGATCATTGACTTACACTTCCCATGTGGTGAGGGTGACGGCAGGCAACTCTTTAAAACCCTGATGGATGCCATGTCTTGTGAACAGTTGTTGTCCCAGGGCTGCTTTGCCAAGGAACAGGAGACATTCTTAGATGAAATCCGAGGGGTGGTTAACAACTTAGCCGAAAGCGGCAAGGGGAGTTTGGTGAATGTGCGGTCCCTAATTGTGTTTGAGTACAACATGGTCTCGCTGATTAACAGGGAAAACCCTGCTGCCTTTCTAGACATAAGGATTCACAAGCATGTATCGGTGCCTAAAGGCACAATGAGCAGGATGATGGAAGACATTACAGCATGCCGCAGGAATGCAGCACAAGCCAGTATTTTCCGTAAACTCCGCTGTGGTTGCTTTCCACGTTGCACGCAGGAGTGCTTAGCATGCTACACTTGCCTGTACAACACGTCGCCTATCCACCCTTTCCTAATGGTGAGCCAGGAGGAGACCATAGAGAGGCTGTTCCCACACTTGGCAAAGCTGAACCGCCTTGCCACAGAGATGAAGGCTAAGCACAAGTTTGAGAACAGCGCACATCTCTTTGAGACCATGGCTAACAAGATGTACACGTGCCTGACTGAGGGCCGGTTCAGTGCTCCCAAGCCAGTCAAGGACCTCTATGCTCAATTCCGTTCACTTACCGAAGGGTCTCGGGAGAATTCTGCTCTGTCACTTGGCAGGAGGTGTACCAACGTGTACTCAATGTTGTCTAGGGGCGTGAGGGGGCACCTAGAAACTTCCAGCTTCAACGCACTCAAGCTTTATGACAAGGCTCTGATCTCGCACATGTTTGTGGACACATTCAAAGTCCACCGGCTTTTCCAGGCATCCACTACGTTAAACTATGTGATCACCAATACCGCGCCTCGTTACACTATAGAGAGGTTCATGTTGTTTAATTTCACAGGTGCAGGAGAGGGCAAAACATTTATCAACAAAGTTATCAAAATCATGTTTCACATCACACCCACCTGCATGGAGGACCTGACTTCGTTCACAGATCAGTCATTCAAATACAAGAAAATTCGTACTTCATGGACTGTAATGATTGAGGACACTCACAACACGCAAAAGGGCACACGTGGTACAGACCGAGATTCTGCAAACATGCCCAACCAGTTCAAGCACCTCCTGGACGATAGTGTTTTTGAGAGTGACACCGTGATCTGTGACCCGGCTACTGGTCTCCTGGACACAAAGAAGGTTCAGGCGGTGCATAACGTAGGGTTTGTGTGGACAAGCAACTCACTGGAACACACCAGCCCTGCTTGGCTGGACAGGTGTCTTGTGATGTCCTCAGAGTTCACAAATAGCTCCTCGCGAACTTGTTCCTTTCAGAGTATTGTCGACACTGTGAAGGAACAGCAAATGGATATAATTGCCTCAACCTGTCTCTTCAGACAGAACTTAGTTCAGTGCGTTTGTATGATCGGCTGCTCCAGCTTGCTCCAGTTCAGCGAGTCTTTTGACACAGCTAGAACCAGCTGCATTGATATGATGAGGAAAACATTCGTGATGAACCCTGGTAGACGGGGCCGGGACAACATGAGGATGCTGGGCATCATCAATCAGCTGGTGTTTGGAGAGGCTATGAAGCTAGCTTGCCACTTTGTCTTTGATCTGTGGGTGCCTCCCTGGACTAGGGTGCCAGATACATTATCTAGCTCTGACTCTCACTTCATCTCCAAACTCAACAAGGAACGCATGAAGGCGCTAGACATGCTTTCATTTGGCCAGCTTTGCCTCGAGGTGTGCTCTGTGTTCAAATTGTGCTCGGCAGCGTGCCTCCCTGACGTACTGCCCAGGGTAATTGATATGAATGCAAACTTTGCTTGCCAGGTTCTGGTCTACGTATTGAAGCAAGTGAAGGTGCAGAGCTGCCTGAGCCAGTCCCAAAATAAGGACGGTCACATTCATATTTCGGGTATTGCCCAGCTGTACTTCCCAGATGATCAGCTACCAGCTAGTTCGATGGCACACGAGATGCTGGCGGAGTGCGCCTCGTGTACCTTTCCACCACGGATCCACGACGGAGACATGAGGAAACGTAAACTTTGCACATTTGTCAAGGACAAGAAGGATAAGGAAAATGCATTTTACGGTAAGATGCCGTACAAGACCCATTTCAAGGTTTCATCTGTGACTGTGTGCCTTGAAGTAGTATACGATCTGCTGGCTTTATACGCTCCGGAGAGCCATGAGGCGTTCTGGGGAAAGGTAGGCAGCGCAATGTTGGATGCTTTTGAGGCTCGGGAAGCTTTTGAGGCTCAAGAAGCTTTTGAGCAGCCAGGCTCAGACTTTTCAGAAGAGTCCGCGAATGAAGAGGAAGGGGAAACGAATGAAGAGGAAAGCCTTCGACCCCCACCGATCCCTCCAACTCCTCCAAGCATCACCTTCAACCTGGACTTCACTGAAGATCCCGTGCAGGCATTGATACTTGAGGCGACCAAAGGGGTGCCAATGTTGAAGGAGATGACGTTCCGAAAAATCGGCAACCTGGAGCAGCACTGTTACGAGTGTTCTGCTCCAATATACTATGGTAGTGTGATATACAGAACTTACCCCGAGACACGCGTCGCGTATAACACGGACCACTTGAACGAATCTGGTTATGGCACACCAGAAACCTTCCACTGGCCTAGGCTCAAGGTATGCAGCCCAGAATACTCTGGGGTGCCCATCGTAAACCTGAGCAACTTTTGCAAGCACGCACGCACAATACACGCACCATCTACTACCAGGACAAGATCATGCTGAGACTCAACGAGGAGCCACAGGAATACCACGCGCACTACAAGGTACTCGAAGAGGACTGGGAATGGAAGGATGCTGTCGCAGCATTGAACAGCATCTACCCTGAAGACCCGTTTACAGTGGAGAACCTCAAGTCTGACTACGCCTCTACCATGGCAACAGTACATCAGCAAGAGCAGCTTTCAGGCAGGGACGCTCTAGCCAGGAGGAAGGTCAAAAGTCTGGCCAGGCGGGTGGACGAGAATATCGAACCGGGTTACACATACGCGTCTTCACCGCAGGCCGAGGAAGATGTGTATGGTAGACACAAAGGAACGGGACGCATTGTTGATCATGTGTCCAAACGTGCAGGGAGCAGTGGAACAGAAACTAGGAACCCTTTACAGCCTATTTCGAACCTCATTCTTTCGCAGTGTTACGAGAGTCAACATAGTCATCCCTCCGGTAGTGAGCACAAAAAGAAGTCTAAGACAAAAAAGCACACGCACAAATCAAAAGAAGGCAGGAGCAGTCGATCCAAACGTAGGACCCCTTCTTCGTCATGTTCCGAGAGTGAAATGGTAGAAACCCCAAAGTGTGACCTACACCAATCCGTAAGTCAGTGCAAAAAAAAGAGAATGTAAAGCCAAAGCACCATGAAATTACTTTAGTGCAACCTCACTCTAACCATTTATTTCATTTAATTTAAATTTAATTTGTTTAGAGCTTGCAACTAGGGTAATGCGTTTTTAGCCTGAAGACAAAATACATGCATCATTGTTTGATACTGCTGAATAAAGACCGGGTAACAAAACATTGTTATCATTTGACTTTTATTTTCTCCCGTTATTGTAATCATACATGATGCCAACCATAGGACTCAGGGAAAAAGAAAGACACCCACTGGATACAGTCATCTTACACAGCATAGAGATCACAGATAGGAGAGAACAGTGGCACCCCAATACTATAGGAAACACAGATCCATTTTACACCCTTTTCCATACTCTAGCACATGAGTGGCCATAACATTGTATGTGCAGTCGACATGGCTGTAGTACAAAGTATGCACAACGGCGGTGAAATCACACACACCGATCTCCTTAATAACTTCCAAAGACCTTGTGTCCGGGGCAGGCAGTGTAGAAAGTGCCCCTTGCTGCAGCCTGCCTTGGGAAAGTGGGGTTGGCCTGCCTTGTAGTTGCCCCTCCGACAGCCGGTACCATTGACCCAAAGTCAAATGACCTGGGTAGCCCATCCGCATAATACCATTAGGCAGCTCCCCAATCGCCAATTTTGCCTTATTAATGTCACCCTCGATATAGATGTGCATGAAGTATGAGTGACTATGGTCAGGGGGCTGAGGAAGCCCTGCAGTTGACACCTTTGCTGTTTTGAAGGCAAACACATCCTCGTGTGCAGAGTTATCAATAACTCTTATAAAACCATCAGGTAAATCCATGTTGGCTCCATGGATCCATGCTACTATGGATTCTTCCACTGCATGTGAATCAGCATTGTTGTGCCACAACAATGCTATAAGCCCATGGATCTTTGGCACAGCGAGGATGCAGTCCGAGATTAGGTCGCCGGCCTTCCACCGCAGGTCAACTACACACTTCTGTGTGTCACGCAGCGCTATATTGGCAAAATCGCAAAGTGTACAGACTTGCTCAAGTGGGTGAATCAATCCCATATACAGAGTTTCACTGTACATTCGGTTCCCGTATTCAATTGCACCTCCTGTTGTCTTCCTTTTAATCAAGTACATTGCGCTGCAGTTATCTGTGCCTGGGTAAACCCTGACTGCGATAGTTGCGGGAATGCTCTCCGCCACACTTACTCCGTACTGTGCCACCACCCCTAGCATGTATCCCTTCTCGGGATCCGGATTGCTGTACACATACAGCCCGGGCGGTAGTCCGTGTGACTTCCTCAGCCTCACCAAAACAGTTACTCCGCACGCGGGCTGGTATTGCTTCCTCAATGTCAGAGATACTTGGTAAGCTTGGTAAACTTGGAAAATTTCTCTAGGCCACAAGAGCTTGGTCAGGTTGTTATGCAAGGCCCCTCCCTTTTCTGCTATAAAGCCTGGGTTTTGCCTGCTCTTTTCTTCTTCTGCACTTTTTACTGATTCCCTCCGAAGGTTCTCTAGTATCTCCGGTATTGAGGTTATGTGCTCTTCACAGATGTTTTCTGGCAAAAGAGAAAGCTCGTCTAGTGGCTTGCCAACTGCACCCTTGATAAACACAATCCCGCCTATCACAGGCACCGGATCAAGTGTCAATGCCTTTGCAAGCTCACAACAGAGTAGTTGCAGCCTGGACATGTTTGACAGTCCTTCGTTCACAGGTGTCGTTCCTGAAACTCTGCTTGCTGCATGCGACGAGATGCGTTCTGAGAAACAAGCAAATCAGGTAAACAAGTGTACAGTCATGTACAGGAAGGTTGCGTCAACACCATACACGCAGCGTAAGAAGATGTACCTTCCTCGCACCCCTGTGAAAGGGAAGGGAAGCAAATGCTTGGTGTGCCACACAGGCTTGGTGAAGACTAGCAAGCAGCTGATACACTCTGGGGTGGTGATCAACTGTGGCTGCACGGGTGTGCGTGTGTGTCTTGTATGCTTTGAGAACCCATCAGCTGAGGTCGAGCCCTGGTACATGCAGAAGCCCCACCACGACGAATGCCTCACACTAAAATTATCCTTCTGCAGTGAGTGCACTGTTTTTAACCGAGTAAGAGAGAGGGTATGCTGCCGTTGGTTGTGTCCCGGATGTGCTGAAAACGCAAAGAGGGTGGAGCATTGTGTCCAATGCTCCGCAGCTTTCACCAATGGGCCCAGTGAGATTCAGACTTTGTTTAAGCAGCCAAACCTAACCGGGGTAGGGTCAGATGAAGGAAGCACAGATTACGAAGGGGATAATAACATTGGTGCGGCAAAATCTGAAGCATACAGAAATGCAATCAGGGATCGAGTGATGGCTAAGGTGCAGCAAACAAGACACCTGACATATGAAAACATCCGAGACTTGTTCCCTGAGCGCCCTCCTAACCCGAAGCTGTGCACTTGCTCCTCAGGTGGATTCCCTAACGCAATGCACAGTTGCTGCTCATGGGTGACCACTGTACTGAAACTACTGAACGCAAACTCTGAACCTTTGTTGGCAATGTTCGCTGATCACGCTGTCCCCGGTCGGGCACTCGCGCGAAATGAATACAGCAAGGCTATGCTGCTAAAAATGTTTAAAGACTCTAGGCTGCCGCCATGTGCGAACAGTGACCATTGTAAGGGGAAGCTGCTGATCCGGAGCAATGGTCAGATCCATGACAAGCCCCTCCCTTCGCTGCTATCTCCAAAAGCCTACCAGACGCTCACCACAGAGCCAGTGAACCCATGCTCATGCATCCTTTGTCTGCTGTTTCACCAAAACTCCACTGTCTTGGCGAACGCTAGCTCTGAACGGTTGAACCTGCTACCCTGTCCAATAGAACCAGTATATTACTTCAACATCAAGCTGAATCCCGATGTGGGTGTTCAAGAACACAAAGTGGATAACATCGGCAAACAATTGATCCACTTCCAGGGCCACGCTGTGGGCTTCCAACCGGAATTCTACTACAACTGGCGCGACTTCTTTGATGCCCTCAGTGTTGATGAGAGAGGCTCAGTGGTCTTCAAGGAATCGTCTTCCTAGAATAATAGTAGAGTCCATAGAGTGATCTATTACAATATGTATTAACTCCCAAGAGTGATAATATCAGAGACACTTTTGTATTTTGATTGCATTTAGTCTTTAATGATTGGCTTAACATATCATAATTAAAGAAAGCATGTTAACCAACTTTTTTGTGTTCAGATCTTCCTTGTTAATTTGAGTGAATACATTTTTGTGTCACATAAAGCTTCTGACAGTTTCTTTCTGTCTGTACCATTCTTAATCTCGATCATAACCAGGGTCAGGTGTTGCTTCCTTGTTCCTTCCATGACGCTGTCCATTTTCTGATGGCTAATCCGTCTCCAATTGGATATGTAAAATCTGGAAAAATGAGACATTATTCTCCTGTAGGGAAATCCAAAGAAAATAGTGGTCGGTTTTTGAACCTGATCTTTCCACCTGAATGTGAAAATTGCTGTATCCATAGCTGAGAACTTAACTGAGATCCTCTCCAATCTACCTTAATGTACCGTAGCCTTCAATATGAGGCCTACCTACTTGTGAGTAGCCCAGGCCTCCTCACAAGTAGGTATGTTTAGTGTAGGCTATCATCCAATCACAGCCTAACCCATGATAAAAAATAAAACAAATGTGTTACTTATTTATTCATTGTTCTTGTCATTCTTGGGTGATTTTCTCCCCCCATTATTACATATTTGTTTGAAAGGTTCAAACGGAGCAGGAGCTAAGTTCCACACACACGCGCGTACACGAGCACACTCACATGAACACACACACAGACACACAAAAATACATGTGTATTCTTTACAATTTAGGCACTTTCCCTTAAATTGTTGTTCCTCATGCCTGCCAGTTCCGCTAATACAACTTTCGTAGGTACAAAACACAAGAGAATACTGGGTATAGTCAAATAATGTTTTTTATTTATTTTCTACATCATCATGATCATGATCCTCATGCCTGCCAGCTCCGCTAATACAACTTTCGTAGGTAAAACACAAGAGAATACAGGGTATAGTCAAATAATGTTTACAATTTTTGATAAAAAGACACCCTGTGAGCAGAACTGCCATTTTTACGTAGCCAAAGATATCGAATAGGGCACATATCCTTTCCCGGATTGACTGGGTCAACGCAGTCAACCCTTTTCAAGTGAACAAATGTTAGTGGTAGTGGTAGTAGTAGTGGTAGTGGTCGTGGTCGTGGTAGTGGTAGTGGTAGTGCTAGTGGTAGTGGTAGTGGTAGTGGTAGTGGTAGTGGTAGAAGTGGTGAGCCTGGTTGAAGTGGTGAGCCTGGTGGAAGTGGTGAGCGTTCATCCAACGTTGCTTTAATGTGATCCATCATTTCTTGAAAAGGTTTCAAGTCACCAATGTGCACAGCCAACTGTATAGGGAAAGCGTCTTCCCTTTCGATATCAGTTGCTGGTAGCCAGGAGTCTTCAGGGATGGAAGTATGCATACATACACGGATCAGTAGCCATTGGTAGTCACGACTGTAGTCGATGATGTATGACCCAGGTCCTAAAAGATTGCATTTCCCAGCTCTGGAATGGTCAGCGTAGGTATGGTACCGTGGTAAGGTGAGCAAACGATGTACAACACTCTGACACTTCTCATAAAAGGCTTTGTAGCTAGTCCCATCAATCTCTATTTGACGGAGGAAGGTGTGTCCCAAAGACTGGCGAGTTTGACGGGTATAGATGGCAACTCTGCACCTTTGTTGATGCTTCTTCTGTGGACCAGTGAATCTGACCCCAATTTGCTCAAAGTGAGGTCTGCTGGCAGAAAGCAACCAAAAACGATCAGCCATATTTGAACACATTTTGTCTTCCTAACAGCATTCTGTGGATGTATCTCTATATATACTTTTTGAAAACACCCTACAGTGACAGAGGGAGGGCTCTAACATTTTGCGGGTGCCTCCCCTGCCAAGTACTCTGACAAAGTGATATCAGGTCAAACTGAGTTCATTTAAAATAAAGAATTGGTAGTTACCTGACATCATCGGTGACAAATATTAACATTTGAGGATTCGTTGGGAGGTACTTGCTCCGTTCGGATAAAAGGACCCAAACCTTTCAGATGTCACAACACACGAGAACATAATGGCAACCAGACTGTCTCCTTCTGAGTTAGAATGCACCTGTCCTGTGTGCTGTGACATCTTTAAGGATCCAGATATCTTGTTCTGTGGTCACAGCTTCTGTAAAGACTGTCTTCAGAAGTGGTGGAGACAGAACGTATCCAGGACATGCCCTCTCTGTAAGGAACCGTTTACAATGCTTCAACCACCCCGTAATCTGGCACTGAGAAATCTCTCTGACAACTTGCGGCGAGAGAAAAGACAAAAAGCTTCAACAGGACCAGATCTCTGCAGTCTTCACAGCAGTGATATCATGATCCGCTACCCCGACCGAACTGAAAGTTTCACTGAAGTATTTCATTTCGAGAATAGAACCTCACCTAAAACTATGGGAATTGCTAACGTTGTATTGAGTTTGCAACTTATTTGGGCCGCCGTGTCAACGACTACAAGAGTTGGCCTACGAAACGGTCTTGTTGATAATGTCAATCTCGCTAAAATTGTACAACAAGGGATTTTTGAAAGGAGTTTAGGATCTATTGTGAAAATATACAATTGTGTAATTATGTGTGACCCAACAAGTTGCAGCGGATGGTTTAAAGTGCATCTGGTTGTGAAGACATCAGTGACTTTTCCAGGCGTAGCTACTCCGTCTACACGTTGGATCATCAGGGCTGTGGGGAGAGGAGTTTTGAACATGCTCTACCATGATAAGAACATTTCACAGGTGCTTGTGGGCGATGTGAAGGGACATTTGGAGATGATTTCAAAAACAGGAGTGGGCTGGATACCTTGCAACGACGTACCTTCAACTCAATGCATTTGCAGTTCTGAACCAGCCAGCTTGCAAGCTCGCCATAATTATTACAAAGATGTAATTCTTCCCCGTATATTAGATACATTTAAGATGTGTAATGTATCATCGAGCTGCGACGGCATGTTACTCAGTGCTTTGTGTCACATACAAGCTTCTTGTAAAAGGTGTTGTTGGTGGTCTACACTTACAGAGTCACACATGAAAGCGCGATTCCGTTCTACTCCTGAGGGTCGTGCTATGTTACAATACATCAAAAAATGTGCTAGATGGGTTTTTCAAGGTTTAGGCAATTTTCTGATTCCGATTTCATTACAGTATACACAAATACTGGAGAATCATGGAGATATAGCTTCACACATTAAAGTAATGCCTTGTTGGCCTCTCTATATTTTCTCAGACAATAATGCTGTTTCAGACATATATTTGTTGAGTGATTGTCAACACGAATCACGAGCAACTATGTATAGTTGTTATAGGACGGAACAACAAGTGCCTCTCTATATGAATACATTGTTTTTGGATTGGATTGACAGAGAGAGCGAAGAAGAGGAAGAAGATTCACAGACTTAGATGAGCCAGAGTCAGTCTCCAACGCAAGTCTTCACATACACCTAACCCTCTTAGAGTAATTGGTTTGGAAATGTTGTTTGTTCTGTATTAAAAACATTTTGTTTCAATGAATGTGAATAAATGTATTTGTATATATATATAATTGTAATCTGTATTTATTGCATTTACTCTATTCTTTGTGTTAACAAAGACATTCACTATTAAAAAAAAACATATTTCTTTTATTCAGGTTTTCATATAGCAATAATAAAGTAATCTTCATATAGTTACAACATGCAACAACATTGTCATGATTTTGTACATTTTGCCATCGTACAAGTCTAGCTGTGGCATCACAACTGCTTAGGTACCCTTAACCCCTGGATGTTGGGTTTATAATACTTTTACAGTCTCAACTATAATAAAGAAGTACAAAACACATGGAGTTTTCATTTTGTTTATTTGTATTATTATTATGAACTCTCCTTCAAATGTACAGGAATTATAGAGAGCTGTTTCTATTTGCTAGTCTCCTCATTGTCAGAGAGATTAGCATAGTACATATTGAACCTGAGATACACTAGATATCGGTGCTGCTGCTCAAAGCAGTAAGCAATGCTCTCCTCCATCTTGTGACATCGACGAAGGAATCGAGAACGGTCCCTTGCCAACGTTTCCCAGGGCCCGCGCCGATCCTCATTGCTGCAGCTTACGAAAAATATTTCGATATCCTCAGAAAAATGTACCTTTTTTCCTCTTTTCTGTCTTCTCCTCCTCCTCCTCCTCCTCTTTTGCTCGATTGTGCAAAGGGAAACTGCTGGAGCAGTGTGAACAGGGCGTAGGAAAGGCAACAAGGATTGGCAGCCAGACATTGGGAAGGAGTAGTTCACAACAGCCCTGTCCAGCCAACCAGGGCTAGGTAAGTCCAGTAAAGAGTCAGAAAACGTTATTGTTGAGGAGGTACATTTTTCCATGAAGCTTTGTGTTTTTCTGGATGAGCTTTGCTGAGCGTTTGATGTCCTGGATCTCAAGATTTCCCTCAGTGTCTTTCCAGCTCCAGTGTTTCCTGAGGTGATTAACCAGCTCAGAAATACAAGTATTGACAGATAGTTGTGGTATGTGTGAATAAGTTGTTCTACACATTGGACACATACACACGGTTGCAGTCTCCCAGTAATGATTAATACAGATTTTGCAGTAGTTGTGCCCATACAGATGGAACACAGAAACTGCTCTTTAGAAGGGATCAAGAATAAATTACATTTTCCCCCCATGTTTTTGTCTTGGTAAACTCTCACTAGATTTTGAGAGGGAAAACCCAGAGCTGCAATGTTATAAGTGAGAGCCTTTAAAAAGAAGATCACTTGACCCCTCATGTGTGTGAATGAAAGGAGAGCAGAAGAGCATGTGCATTTGCTTTCTTTCGGGGTCTAGCAAGTGAAAGAAAACAAGAGAAAACAACAGTTTTATCTTGCTCTACTAAAGGAAGGGCAAGTTCTCTGTAGCTCCCGCAGTTCAAGGTCCCAGCTTTCTGGAATTGGGATTGAACCATCTCTGCCATGGCTTCCAATACTCCAACTTCAAACTTGAGCGAACGTGTGGTTCGCTTAAGAAATCGCGAAACTGCCAAACTGATCAAGGACACAACCTCTGATTTGAAGGGCATGGGCTTCTACTGGGGTAAACTCACCAAAAAGGAAGCACACAGAAAGCTTCGAAATACCCCTCCAGGAACCTTTTTCGTCCGACAGACTGATTATAATAGCTTTTTTTTCACTTTGACATGGATGTCAACGCGTGGAGCACGCAGCACACGCATATCAGTGGATTCCCTGTCCTTCGGCTTGGAAGACGAATTAGACAGGTTCCCCAGCATGTATGCTCTGTTGAAAAAATTAACAGTGGAAGAAGAAAACAAGGCTTTCGGTCTACTACATCCTCTATACTGCAATTACTACCAGCAGCAGTCTCGTTTTAAAGGGCTGTTTGGTTGCAAGGACAGGAAGAGATGTTTTCTTCACATGTCAAACAAAACTTGTAACATAACAGCACAACAAAGGCACGAATCGTATATCCGTGGAGAATGGAAGTCCTCAGATGATGACTATGCTGAGTCATCAAGTTCAGATGAGCCATCATCAGATTCTCGTCCTTTTGAGGAATGAGAGAAGTTGAAAAAAACACAGTGCAAACTCTTTACTCTACTACTAAGGGAGCGTGTCTTGTTACGTTTTCTTTTAATATAGCAGCTGCATTGTAGCTCTCATAGCAGTGGCCTCCTGGCTTTTACTCTCAGCCAGGTTTTTTTGTCTTGAAAATCTGTCTTAAAGTTCTACTTGCTGTGTGCTTTTTCCTTGTTGTTTGGTTGCAGTGGGTTACTACTTCAGCAAAATAAAAAAATGTAAAAATCTAAAAGTGATGTACAGCATGATTTTTTAAGTACGCAAAATAAATAGAAATTCAAAATCAAAACGTGTTGTACAGCATGCATTTTTGGTTTCATCTAGGGAAGATGGTTGACACATGAGCTATCGGCACTCACATATACAAGGTTAGACAGAAGCATGAATAGTAAACATGGGCAGAGAGAAGAGAGAGACAAGTTTGATTCAGGTTGTTTATTACAATAATCATCATCACCACCACTACCACCATAACATTTCAGAACAGGGAAAAATACTCTCTTGCCAAGCTACGGCAACAGTGATCAAATCACTGTTCTTATTCCAGAGTTTTTACGACAGTCCTTCATCTCATCACAGCTGTGGCACAGTAGAAGCATGGCCATGAGCATATCATCTCTGGTGTACTCGCCCTTAACGGACCTCTTGGCACCGGTTTTGACTGTGGCACCTGCACCGTTGTCCGAATCCTGCACGGTGACTATCTCCATCTCTTCCCTCAGCTTCGTTAGCAGCAGTTGGCCATATACTGCATGCTGTGCGTCTGTCAGCTTCTCATTGGAAAGCATCAGCTGACCTGGGGCGTCAAGCAAGTGAACTATGAGCTGGTCAGAAGTGTTGAGGCCCCGCTTAGAATTTCGGTACATGTGCATGTCCATGCCAGCTGAGCCATGAACATTAGAGCTGACCGAGGTGCCATAAGGACCACCCAGGGTGTTCCTTAAGAGGCTGACTTTGCTCGTAGCCCCAGCGAGCACTGCCCAGCCCAGAGACATGACTGTGTCAAAGTACAGCAGCCTTTTCTTGTTAATGTAATTGACACATGAGAGCACCATTTCTAACTTGACCTTCTTGCAAACATGCTTACCCAGTAAGGGTTTGCTGCTATTCCTAGAAAACTTGTGGTAGAACTCAAGCTGTATACCCGAGTTGCAAAGCTCATTCTGCACCAAACCTTTAACATCCTCCAGCGAGCAACGGTACGTGTTCTGCTCGAAAATCAGGATAACTTTCACTTTTTTCCAGTGCACAAGCGGCAGCATCACATGCAGGAGCCTTACGTGGGCGCTCAGCAGTGAGGCATACACTTGTGTCACTTGCTCCAGGTCCCTGATCTCAAGCTCATCCAGGCCCATGATCTGAGGACAGAAAAGTAGAGAGAACACAGTGATTTTGTAACCTTCCATATTCATTGAGCTCAAAGAGTTTAGAACGTCATCACATCAACCATATTTATCCTCTCCCCTCTCATGAAGAAACCTTAATTGCTGAATCCCACTGCTTGGAAAGCAGATATGCTCTGCGCTGAGTGTCAACAAGCAGCGCTGGATGTCGAGCACCTCGCCCGAACGCCATGGTCCGCGTTCCTTTCGAACTTCAAGTTCATGATAGCTTACAGCTCCTTCCGTTGGCACTACATATTACACTCAAGCATGGACAAGGACCAGCTGATGTGTGCCTTTATCCAAGCAGTAGATAACTCTGCACCTAGGGTGGTGCAGGCAATGCAGCTTATCAATAACTACGTACAGAGGCTGCCCTCTGAAGCTCCTAGCAGGCTGCTAGAGGCAATCTCTCTGATGCTTGACGGAAGCGTCTCACAGCATCTAGTAGCTCGCTGTATCAACGCTGGCCACTCTCAATGCTGGGCACTGCCAGCACTAGCTTGTATGACCTCAGTTGAGCTTGTGCGCAAGGGCCCTCCATTTGCTTTCCTGGTTAAGCTTGAAACCTTACATGAAGCTCCAAGCTATATGCGGCTCATTACCTCCATGGCATTTATTGCATGGCTCAGGGACCTCCAGGGTTACAGCTGCGAATGCCGAATCTGGCAGCATGCATGCGCAACTATCTCGTCAGCGGCCCCAGAGCTGGAGAGCACACTGACAATCCAGGACGAGGTCACCCGCAGCAATTACATATGTACACTGCTAGACATCTCCCCACCGCCAGATTCAGTAGATGTGTCTGCAAGTGCTGGCCTCAAGGACCCAGTGGACTACAGAAACCTATTTCGTAACCTTCTGGTAAACAACATGCCCTTGCATATCTAGATACTAGCCCATAACCCTCCCACCCTCTCATTTCCCCATGCCTAGCTCTATCACATCCCTAGTCCAGACTTACCACGAGACTTCCATCAGCAAGCTCAACAGCAGAGCATAGTCCAGCTCCAGACATGGATCCCCCGCCGAAAGTTGGGTCGAAGCACACATAGGCCTTGACAACCATTAAGTTGTAGATATCTTCTATGGAGATGTTGTTTTGCAGGAACCTGGCTATGACTGCGTGTCCAAAAGGTTTGCTGATGTCAGTCTTTACATCTGTAGAAAGGCATTCACCACTTCCGGTGACTTCGTTCTCAAACCCCCTGGGCGAAACCATATTCATCAGCTGTTTAAGGTTGTTGTCTACTGAGATATGCTGTGGGCAGTATATGTTCAAGCAGCAGCATGTCAAGCCCGGGGTCTTGGCATGGTACTTGCATTTGAAACTCTGTGATACCACGTGGTATGCTGGCTCTCCCTTCTGGTTTTTGAGCCCTGCGACCTTGTTGATCCATGACGAGCTCCCAACGTGACTGGTGATGTGCACCTGCTTTCGTCCCTGGAACGCTATGTTGGGCAGCACAGCAAGGAGGACCTTTGCATTCACGAACCCCACTTCATCAACCAGAGTCAGATCTGGGGTCTGCCCTCGGGCAGCCTGTTAAAAGTGAAAGTATAACAGCTTAGATCAATACCTTACGCTACAGGGGGTAGCATTGCCGTGACAATCACATAACTGCAACATTGCCCATCATGCAGAGGCGAAGCCCATTGTGCGAAAGCAGAGCAGCAGCAAAACAGAGAAGCGGCAGAAGAGAAGAGATGGAGGAGCGGAACATGCAGAGAAGGGAAGACCACAATAACGAGTACTCACGTGCCTTTGGCTTAAACATACATTACCACGCAGACTTCTTGCACAGTCCTGAATGGATAGAAATGTGTCTTAGGGAAAAGTGTGACTTTGTGCAACACGGTGACGCGTGCGTGTGTCAGGTGCACTACTCTGTGCACATTTGTTCGTCAAAGACGTGCAGGACAACAGCGTTGATGGCCGACGAGCCGTTTGGTCCAGACGGCTGTCCCATTCAAGAGCGCCTCATGTTCCAAAAGCCGCAGGCCGAGTTCCGTTCAGCCAACTTTCTGGTTGGCAAACTAGGAGCTGAGCCGGGCTACGGCTGCGCAGAGCAAAATGGGGCACGGTGCGGCGGCAAAAAGATAACAGCAATTGAGGGAGTAGTTGAACTCAGAGAAAAATTACTTAAGGCCAGTGTGCCAGTGCTGGTCGCACTTTACTCAACACTTATCACCAGGAGCTGCATTGCTTGCTACCACAGCTCGAGCGAGGGCTCGGGGAGCCCTAGCTGGATGGAAGTGGTTTCCCAAAGATCCAAGACAATATTAAGCAATGGGCGCATGACATGCCCAATAAGCGAGAACCTGAGGCTCGCTGTGAGGGAGGCAACACTCTGCGCGCTCAAAGGCTTTGCGGTTATCTTCCAAGCTAAGACAGCCCCACGGTTAGTAATGGAATTCATGCAAAATTATAACGCAGTGCAAAATAAGGGAGCGCCTTGGACCATGTTTGTGACAACAGTGGTGATGCTTGCACTCTGCACCCATCCCTATCTCAACCACGGGGCCAAGTATAAATGGTTGGCAAAAAAGAGCCTGGCTGTCCACTTCTACAACAAGAAACTAGCACCACAGAAGCGCTGGTCTAACCTTGGTAAGCATATCAGCAAACAGGTACAGGACAATAGGTCGCTCCTACGCAGACTCAACATGAGCAACTCTGCATTGCCAGCAGTGGTCATCGTTATTGTGGATGATATGACTAGTGTACGGGAAGCTACCTCTCGGTCCTCGGCCTACGTGGTCCGGAGTAGGAAGCAACATGCTGGTGGTGACGGCGATAGAGTGGGCTTTGTCGTGGAACTTGGGCATGGAAACCACAGAGGGCTTGCAAGTGCTTCTGAAACAGTGAGGAAAAAACAAGCTATGTCCTTTTTTGAGACTGCGCAAGGTGTAAGTGTTGAGGCAACTCAGCCTTGCGTGACAGAGTCTAGTGCAAAGCGAAGCTCCCCAAGTCCATTTATGTCTCCGCCCGAGTCCCAAGTTGAGAATAAGCTGCACCTGAAATGCAGGAATGAAGCCCAGGGATGGTGTGATGAAAAATGCAATTGGTGCTCAATGAGCACAGAGACAAAGGAGGAAGCCATACAATCAATCCCTAACCTCGGAGGTTATCCCACCGTTGCTCAGCTGCTTGTACACGGGTTCCTGTGGGACAATGTTCAAGAATGTTGGTTGCCACCTGGTGGCTCATTGCTCTTACCCTCTGCATGTGAGGGTTGATTTTGGAAGAATTGCCTAATAAAAATCCAATAAACACCTATGCAAGTGAATGTAGCTTGCTTCACCATCTGTGTCCTGTAATGTGTGTGTGTGTGTGTGTGTGTGTGTGTGTGTGTGTGTGTGTGTGTGTGTGTGTGTGTGTGTGTGTGTGTGTGTGTGTGTGTGTGTGTGTGTGTGTGTGTGTGTGTGTGTGTGCGTGCGTGCGTGTCTAAAAAACACTTGGTTCCTGTAAAATAAGATATTGTACCACACTTTGCATGTGCACCTGAACCAGGTGTGATGTTGTTTATTACAGTTTATTGAACACTGTTAATAAGGAGAGAGAGAGAGAGGCACTACAAGGTACAAAGTGGCACTTACTGAATATACAGGACATGTCAGTGGTAAAGTTGAAATAATAACAGTGACCAGTGATCCAAAGCATTCAAAACATCATCAATGTCTCCATTTCAGTTAATCTGAGTTTGTTTACTGTACATCAACCCTTCTTGTTAGCACTTACTGAATGTAAAGGACAATTCATTGCTAAAGTTACAGTAATAGAAAACGAGTAAACCTGTGTATTTTTATGTGTGTGTCTGTGTGTGTTCATCCAGTATGTTTCAGCCAAACATGTATACATGTTTGTGTTGTTGTGTGTTTTCTGTTATGTGTGTTGTGTTCTAATTGTGACAAAATGTAATGCTTAAGTGTTTTAGGTGCACTTGTCTATCATGTAGTCTTCCCATCTACAAAGGTTTGTACTTCCTCAGCATCACTGCTTGACTGTCTCCGCGAAATCTGCTGGAGAGGAACATATAAGCTATTGAGAAACTGAGTGCGGAGCACCAGGTGAAAAGCAACGCGACAAAGGTCCAAAGCAAAGTGTTACCAAAAATTCCAGACAGCCAGCCTCCGAGGCTTTGGCGAGTTGAGGAGATCTCATCGTAACGCCTCTCGTACTCAGCTAAGATGTTAGTAATGTTATCCACTTCGCCACGTATATCGTGGAGCTTAACGCTAGTGTTGATAGCCGTGAGTATTTCTAGTTCAGGCACTGTGGGCAGGTTTTCCATAAGTAAGTTTGTGAATGAAACAGGTCCATCAGAGATGTGGGGCCTGGAGAAGGGCTTGAGAGGTGGTGTTTCTATTTTGACAGAGGCCGAGCCCTCTAGCCAGGATATCCTGTTCTCATCATAGCATACACCCCTGTGACAGCGGGCGCACACTATTTTGCACTCGTTTGGGTCTGCCAGACAGCGCATGTACAGTGTGTGTATCTCAGGCTTATGGCAGTAGCGGCTGTGGCACTCTGAAGGCTCATAGAAGCTATCTTTGATGAGCCAAACGCGGTAGTCTGGCCAGCAGGGCACGCCGTCATCGCTCATCCTGGGCATAGGTATTACGTCGCGCACCTGTGTCCTCTCGATTGTGTTGGGCAACTCATGTACAATGAAAAGCTTCCTGTCCGTGTAAAGCACTGCACTCACGGTTGGGAACTCGCTTAAGCCCTGGTTGTTTTGTAATACAGAGAGTCCGCTAGGGCAACTGCCTGAACGCCGAGAAGCAATCTCACGCAGGCAGTTTGCCACGCCACGAGCCATGAACCTTACGTGCATGGCCGCCTGTAACATTTGTAAGGTGATGCTCTGTGTCTGAACAAGCCACAGCTGAAAGCTTGCAATGACCGAGAACTTTTCATTTGTGTCCCTCAGTGCCATCTCGGTGTTCTGCTTTAGCGCGTCCTGCAGCATGGCGAAGTTGCGGTTGCTGATCTCGTAGTTTTTCTTTAGGTTCTCCTCCTGCTTGTTCACACGCCCGTCGATGAGCGCGATGTTCCTATCAAGCTTGTTGCTGATCTCGACCTGCTTGCCCTGTACTGTGATCAATGTGTTTTTGGTTTCATCAAGCTGTTTCTCTAATTTTACTACCTGTTGTGCAGTGTGTATGGCAACCGCAAGTGCTATACCACCCATTACCTGGGACACAAAGCGTTTTTTGCGGTGTGTAGCGTCCCTGTCTTCCACTCTGTATATGCTGGCCTTCTGCTCCTGGAGAGCTAGCTCCTCGAGCCCCTCGCGCACCATCTCCCCAGCGCGACGGGCATCGTCTAGGATAACATGCGCAGAATTGCACATCTTGCCATAGTTGATGCGGCAGGTACGGCTGCCACCACATATAGCAATTAAGCAAGGCTGTAAGGCGCTCACTTCGTGATTGACGCAGCTGACATTCAAGTTGATGTAATCAATGGCCGGGGTAAAGTTGGACACAAAATACCTGTACTCAGCACTCTTGAGTACGAGCCCGAGCACGGGATCTACCGTGGGCTTGTGCAGCTCATATTTGTCGTCAATCGTGTACACGTTTACCCTTTGCATTGCCTCGCCAGTGTTGTAGGCCTGGCATACCTTGTTGACGGGTGGCATATACTCTACTATTTGTTTTGAGTTCAGTATCCCCACCATGTAGTGGTTTGGGTCTGAAGTGGGGCTATTTGTGTTCACGTTGATGGCCAGCTGAGGTTGCAGTTTCGAAATGATGGCCTTAGCTTTGGGTGTACCGGACGTGCATGATGAGATCTTGTATATGTCTGCAACGTAAATCTTGTCGTAGCTCGTGCTGTGGAGTTCCATGTATGGTGTGTCGAAGATCCCCAGAGCGCCGTGCACTGCAATGAGGCCAGGGCATATAAGGTTGTTGCTGATGCCCATGATGTATTGAGGATCCATAATTTTCTTGGAACCAGAACTCGGGTCTTTGTACCCACTCTCGGGTACATTGACACTTTGCCCTTGTAGGAGCATTACTTTGCTAGCCTCTCGCTTCAGACGCCGAGCCTCTGCAGCACCTGAGGATATAGATAGGTGTGCTGACACTTGCTGTCGCTTCCAGTCCCCAAGCCTGTGCACAGCGGCTGTGACACCCGACAGTGCTGGCGTGTGGGGCCTAATGGTTCGCTCAAAGTCCGCATGGAGGGGTGAGATGAGAAACTGGTTGATTCCTAAACTGGTTGCCACTAGCTCCGGGAGGCGCTTGAGCATGTCAAAAGATGTTGAGCTCACGGTCACGTTTACCCAATCCTTGCGAGCCCATAGTGTCTTTGTCTTACCCGAGCAGCACTTGGTGTCCTGGTCCTCCGTGCAAGTGTACAGAGGATTGTTTTCCAGGTCTGCAAGTGGTAGGTCGATGTCCATAACATGGTGGGGCTCTGTAAGGTTTGTTATCCTCATGCGACCCATCAAGTTGATGGTGAACATTATCCTGTTTGCCTTGACACCCTTATGAATAAGATTACTCATATAAGCCAGGGCACCCTCATTCTTAGTGTCTCTGTTCGAGGGTACCATCCACGCGTTCTGGCAGCGCTCCATTTGGTTTAGGTCTGCTGAGCCCGGAGGAGTAACAAACAAATCAAACACAGAAAGGAGAGAGGGAAAATTCATGCTTTCCAGGTGATCTCGTTCAAGCGGTAGAGCGAGAAATAGCCGTTTCACTTTGCTTTTGCGCAGTTCCAAAGCCATAGCATTGACCTTGAGCATGGAATTTTTGGCTTGGGAGGTGAGGGGTGAACAATTGCCTTTCCCCCAGCCACCAATATCAATAATGACACCAGATGAGAACGATGCTATGTGCACCTTGTGGATGGTCTCAGCTATGCTGGAAACGTTCCCGCACTCCAAAATGCATTCGTCCACAGGCACCTTGAGTAACATGGGCGCTGTTTCGGCCACTTCGGCCGCAACGGCCATGTTGACCTGGAGACGGAAATACCCGTTCTTGCATTCTACGTGTTGCACTGGTAGCACGGTTACGTCGCACGCGGCTGCGGTTATTGACTGTTGTAGCTCTCTCGGTGTGGGCATGTCGTTTTGCGGCTGATTTTGCTCAGCAACTGAGCTGAAGAGCCCACACGCGGCCGTGGGCGCTGATGTGTCTGGGTCATAGTTTGTGATGCCTATAGCTTTACCGGGGTGCTTACCAGATCCTATGCAAAACTGGGCACCGTTGGCGTCAAAGCAATGGTCTCCAAGCTGCGCATAGCACAGTTCCATGTTGTCTGTGTGCCCGACACCCACGTAGGTAAGGACACACGCGTACGGAGAGTTGCGCAGCATGAGCACCTGATCCGAGTCTGGCCAAGTTACGTTCTGTTCTGCATACAGGGTCCGCCTCAGCAGCTTGTAGGCTGAGCACTGAGGTCCTGGCTCACAATCAGCCATTGGGTCCTTTCCGAAGTAGTACTCTGCGTTGCGCTTATCCCCATGTAGCCGTATAGACACAGAGTTGAGTGGGGCACTGCGCACAATTCTGTCAGAGCAAGGGAAGCCTTTGGGAACCTCAACGCAGGACATACTGGACAGGTTCTTCACGTACCCTCCTAGGAAGGTGGCATTTTTGCTTAACAGCTTACCTGGACTTTCACCGGGCGTCCAGTAGGCCAGGATTGGGCTAGAGCAATAGTGTGTGCAACGGTCAATGTTTCTCTCATATGGCAACTTTGACAGAGCAAAGCCTATCTTACTTTTGCCCTGACACCATCCGTTGCCGTCGTTGCAGATTAACACATTGATCCAGGCATAGGGTGCATAACCATAAGCGGTGCTGGCGGCTTGAGTGGCAGATGTAGAGGTGCTAGCAGCAAAAGGGTTGTCTGCCATTAGGGTGAAGGCAAGTGCCATGATGAGCCAGGAAGTGAAAAGCATCTGGTCATAGTAGTTGCCTTCCACCTATGGTGCATGGCTATCACCATGCACCTTAGTAAGTGGCTCATCAGCACCCTTACTGTGGTCACGCTGGCTCTGGGCACACTTTTGGAACATAAAGTAGGTGTTCGAAACTGCTGTGAAATTCTTGATAGCTGAGTCCAGGGTTTTGTGCATTTCCTTATCAGGCACGAAGCGGGTAGCACCCACTTCAGTGCTCACTGCGTAAAACAAATGACTTGAAGCAAAGTCAACCACTGAGTAGGTCTTTGTCATCAGATCAGCACTCATGTTTTCACCCACACTGATGAAGTTCTCAGAGAGGACATGGGCCAGATGCATGTTCACCTGTGCAGCGCTGAAGTGTAGTTTGAGTGAATCAAGGTAGCCCTTCACCATGCATGGCTCGTAAACCAGCAGCGAGTCTAGTGTATTCTTTTCAAGCTTGCTACACAGAGAGCACTTTGAGTGTGACAGCAGCTTTTGGGGCACAACTGAAGTGATTGCATCTCCATTGAGTGATAAGAAAAGGCTTGGATACTCCTTTCTCAGAAACTTGCCATCCACATTGCTGTCAAGCTCGGCTAAGTCCACCGTGGTCGCCTCCCTGTAAGGGGCTGAGTGAGGGGCTGTGGCCTGGGGGAAAATGTTGTAAATCATATCAGTGGCAGCCTCTGCAGTGTACCCTGGGTTAGGGTTAGGGTCAGTCCTGTTAGTGATACTAACTAGGGCTGATATGCCATTTGCATTTGTTTTACCTCTTCCCCTGACCCTACTTAGTCCCAGAGGTGATGAACTACTAACTAGGGCTGATATGCCATTTGCTTTACCTCTTCCCCTGACCCTACTTAGTCCCAGAGGTGATGAACGCCTTGAAGGACATGGTAGAGAAGTGCCAGAACCCTCAGAGTTGCATGCAGGCACCGGAGCATGATCCATCATTGAAAGGCCTGTTTGCGTATATTGTGACCGGTGAGGAAGAAGTGCGCGGAGCTGCACTGAAGGACTTGCCAGGTGTGGATTGGCAGAAATGTGTGATTCGCACTAAAGACAGAAACACACTTTTGCTTGTTAGCAGTAAATACTGCATATACTGTAGGGCACAGCAGGAACTACCCTTGGACAGTTGCTTACGGGACAGCTACTCAGATTTTTTTCTTAATGCTCAACTACCCGCACACACTGCTGCCTCACTGAGGGATCTGGTTGAGAAACTCTACCCAGGGAGTCCTTGGAGAAAGGCACCACCTGGTCCTTTCTTTACAATTGAGAACGTGACCCACATCTCACAAGAGGCCCTAGAGCTGCTGCTTTCATTTGATACAGAGTTCCTCTGGGGAGACAACGTATCAGTGGATATTAGATCTTAAATATCAAAGATCATGTCACAACAAAAGTTCGGGCCCCTCTTCAGCGAAGATGATAAATACATCTACCTCAAAATCACCCAAGCTGATGAGAGGCGGCCTGTCATAAATCGATCTACCATGAACATGACTGGTGACTATGTGGAGAGGCACAGTGATCATTTCCCTGCTGCCTCAGAGCTTAGAGCAAATGATAAGTATTTTGTGCCCTCCTACTGTGCAGAGTGTTTTGAAACGGAAGAGGAACACTATGAGAGCGCCCTAGCCTCAATTTTCAAGAATGCAGGTGATGAAGACAATTTCATGGTCGGCGTGTGCTGTGTTTACGGGGACGATGGCTCGGAGCCGAACCCAGAGTCGCGATCAAAATACAAGATTGCAAACGAGCTGGCCTACTCCGCTGCCAGTCATAGGCAACCTGGCACTGCACTTTACATGCATAAACCAGAATTTGTATTAGGCACTGTTCAATGCTACTGGCATGTGCATAGCAGGACTAAGGAGAAGACATTCCTTTTTGCATGTATAAAGTGTGAAAACAACGAGTATGCAAAAACGGTGATGGAACACATGAAAGACAGCACTGCTGAACAAAGCTACAGCTTGGGCACCAGAGGCGAGATTGTAGAGGAGTGCAGCTTTGTGACAGTCGCATTGAGAGCAGGGTGCTTTTGCGAGGTTACAAACACACAGTCACTAGCAAGAACTATGAAATCACAGGGATTCTCAAAGGTGAAGGACAAGGCACTCGAGGCCGGGTTCTCACTATCCACATTGTCATCGGAATCATGTTCAGCGCCATTGGAGTTTGATGAACATGAACAGAAGATTGCTGCGCTTAATAACGTTGTTTCAGCGCAGAAGGCGCAGATACATGTACTAACACAACGTATCAATGACCCATGTCACCCTGAGGTGCTGTACAACAGGTACGGGGCTCGGGACTACTACAAGCGTACAGGGAAGAGGCCATTGCTCTGCGCTGGTGTAGAATCAACATCATACCCTTCCACCACAGTGAGGGAGGAAACGCACATGGAGCCTACAGATAACCCCACATGGGAACAGGTTGAGTCGACAATAAGATTCTTGCAGCAGCAGTCTCAGATTGGTGCCCAAAATGGTCTGGGTAACCAGCAACAGCAAAAACATGCCACTGTCACCATACCTCAGTCCTTAGGTGCTCAGCTCTCTGTTCCTCAGCCCCAAATTGTGACAGCACAGTCACTTCCAAACTTTGGTAATTTTTCATCACAGTATGGCCATTCACCTTACCAGCAGCAGCAGCAGCACTGCCCCGCTCACTCGTATGGGATCTGCTCTGGGTCAATTCCACCGCAACATACAAACATTGGACCTCAACACTTCTTTCAAATTCCTCCCCCAGCGCAACTACAGCAAGACCCTAACAATCCTTTTTGCAATCAACGTGAGCGCAAAGAACAGTATCAGACAAGGTCCAAACAGGAGCAGCGGGAAATGTTTCAACAATCGCTCAGCAAGGACGATCAGGTGCTGTATGCGAAAATGATAGAATACGAGGCAAAGAGAGAAGAGGATGCCAAGCACGCTGAGGAAGCAAAAAGGCTAGCTCAAACAGAGGAGATGCTCAGTAAGGCTGTAAAAAGGGCATTAGATGACATGTGCCCTGCTGGCACTGATGCAGACACGTTCACTAAATTGGCCCAAGGCGTGCCCTTCAAGAGACAGAAGATATCCCAAGTTCACAACAACTCAGAGATCGAGCAGAAGGAGAAAAGTTCTTCATCTTTATCATCATTGTCTGGTACCAATAATTCTGCCGCCACCATGGAGGAACAGTGTGCGCAACCACAGCCCATAGCAACTAACGTTATCAAGGCAGGGTTCCAGGCTCCCTTCAGTCAGGGCAATAATATGATAAAAGATGATGTTCTGAAATACATAGACTCTGTTTCTGAGAAGATAGGCTGAAGGAGCAATGTGTGCTCTGTGTTGTCATATCTCTTTTCTGTTCTTTGTGAGATTCTAAGGAAAAAAATACTGGTTAAAAAAATAAACAGCTGTTTCCTCAGTATCCTACTGTGTGCGTGTGTTATTATTGTGTTTTATGTGTGTGTGTGTTTGTGTGTGTGTGTGTGTGTGTGTGTGTGTGTGTGTGTGTGTGTGTGTGTGTGTGTGTGTGTGTGTGTGTGTGTGTGTGTGTGTGTGTGTGTGTGTGTGTGTGTGTGTGCGCGTTCCAGAGGGCGAGAGAGAGAGAGAGAGAGACACAGAGAGACACAGAGAGACACAGAGAGAGAGAGAGAGAGAGAGAGAGAGAGACAGAGAGATCTTTTTTGTCTCTTTCAGAGAGGGACATTAACAGTAGTCATTGTGTATTACATTGCCTCATGCCCCATTAGTTTAACATGGCAACCCTGAGAAAGAGAAAGAAACAAGATGTAAGCAACAAGACTGAGGAGCTAGAACTGGTGTTGGAACAGTTGAGATGCAAAGTGCTCGAGCTGACAGCACAGCTCGAGGAGGAGCGTGGGCAGCGCAACTTTTTACCTAAGGAGTGTCAAGCACATGGGAAGAAAGAGCCTCAGTATGCTCAAATAGCTGATGTCAACACAGAACTGGCTCTCGATTTGGAGATGTGCAAGATTGAGCTAGAGAGCACCAAGCTCGAGCTGCAGCAGGTAAAGAAGGATTATGAGAAC
The DNA here is from genome assembly GCF_963280865.1 of Gymnoscopelus braueri. NCBI lineage: Eukaryota > Metazoa > Chordata > Actinopteri > Myctophiformes > Myctophidae > Gymnoscopelus > Gymnoscopelus braueri. Next base: position 32,583 of record NW_027660424.1, on the reverse strand, counting down.
ATCAAGATAAAACTGTTTCAGCTCGAAGGGCAACGTTCTGAAATCACAGTGCAGTGTGCCTCTCACAACTATGAGCCTTCAGTGGTGCAAGACTTGACAGGTCGCATGTACCTACATGTGAACTTGCTGAAAGAGTATCACTTCAGACCTGGAGAACGAGTGACTCCTCTGGGTGTTATGCAAAAACTCTTTCAGATGAGGGCGGGTACAGATAAGGCAGCAGCGTTTATTGCCATGTTGACTCTGCTGAATTTGAAACTAGCTAAGTTAAATCCAGTATGGTACACTGACAATTTTGGATTCCTATTTAAAGAAAATGGAGAGTCTACTGAGTTAGCTGTCATTGACCTTGATGACTTTGCCTGGCTTCTGTTTGAGTATGAAGCATATGCATATGCAATGGAATTACTGGTGACAAATATGGCCTATCCACTGAAAAAGGGCACCACCAACCAGATAAACAGCACAAACCAAAAGTATGGAGAAATTTGGTTGGTATCGTTATGTGACAAAGTGAAAAAAGTTAGCAAGAATTTCAAGCAGAAGCTGGAGCGGGCTTTGAAGGTACGAAACAGCTATAAGCACAGTCGCATACCTCATGAGATCCCCTACAATGAAACGGAGAACACCAGCAAGAGCTTGGTATTGGGCACAGTGATTGACAGTCTGAAAGGACACCATGTAGTTGCCCCCACCATACCCCAGTCAAAGGCTGCACCAGGGAAAGCACATGACCCGCTCGACATAGACACTTCAATGGACATGTTTACAACCTTGCGAGGGCTTTCCAGCCAGGAGGGAAAGAAGAAGGAAGTTTTACCCTTGTTCACTTTGCAGCAGCCCATAGGCAGGAGCAATGACTTGCTGGAGGACCGGGAGCTGATGGGCGGGATCTATCACTCCCCTATTCCTAACCATAATAAAAAAGTAACCCTGAAAGACTATTTCCAATAATTGTCTGAGTTATGGAGGCACAGATATCATCCTCAATCTTCGAACCTTCCCTTGGCTCCCAGGCATCATCGCAAAGCCAACGTAAGAGAAGCCAATGCTACCTCGAGGCATCATTGTCCTGCAAGAAAGCCCGCTGTGAGCACAATGAGATCAGAAGTTCTCCCACGTCAAGCTCAACTTGCAGATCGGTTGCCTCGCAAAGCAGTCATTCCCATGCTGCATCTCCCTCCCAAAAAGCTTGTGCCAAAGGTGAGGAAGGAAAGACTCAAGCCATGCTAGCCCTATCTCGCTACTGCCAGGAGAAATGGGTAATGTCGATAATCGACCGTCACTTAAGCAGGGGCGACGAGCTCACTGTAACCCTGCTGAGCGGTGATGCGGGTTGCGGCAAGAGTCATGCAGTCTCAATGCTCTGGGAGCGGTTGGGGAGACTTGGGGTTAGCTGCCACGTTTCTGCTATCACCAATCGAGCGGCGGCAACAATGATGGAGTCGACCATGTGTGAGTCAGTGACCACAGTTCACGGGATGATGGGCTACAAGAAACGACTGATCGACAACACTCTCTCGACCCAGGCTTTCGTAGATACCTACCGGGAGATGTACAAACAACACATCTTCAAGTTCCAGCAGCTTCGCAAACAGCGGCTGGAGCCCAAATACCGCAGGCACCATGGGTGCTTGAGGCTGACTCCTGAGTCTTGTGCCCAATGCAGCAGGGAGTTCAAGAAGGTCAGGGAGAATTCATGGAGCGCCTTGAGCGAACCGCCGCACTTCCTGGGTGTGAATGTGCTGGTGGTTGATGAATACGGTATGCTCAGCGAACAAGACTTGGAGAAGATGCTGAAGTGCATTGCCCTGTTTTACGGACCCAAGCAAGGACCTCTCATTGTATTTTCGGGCAGCGTGTCCCAACTACAGCCCGCTGGCGGGGGCAAGCACATCTGGAAGCACGGTGGCCTGTTCGAGAAAAGGTTGGCCTTATCTACGCCGTTGTTTGTAAACCGCAGGCAATTCCAGGACCCAAGCTACTCAGAGGTTGTTACGTACCTGCAGTTCAACACTGTCACAAAAGAATCGAGGCGCATCCTCAGCAGCCGGTGCAGCATAACTATGGAGGACGTCTTGAACCCGGCCTTCAGCCCCGAGAGCCTGCGAATCTTCCATAGCAATGAACTGCAGGCTAAATACTCAACAGAGTTCATGACAGCCATGGAGAGTAAGCTGGGAGCCACCGGGGTGGCACCCGTGCACATGAGCTTGTTGCGCCTGCCCGGGCACAGCAGTTCCGGACATTCACGTTTCGATGCACTCAAGCATGCTGCGCAGGTTACTCCCAAACTGTTTTCATCCCCGCCGTGGAAAAATAATCAGTGTCCCAAGGAGATAGACTACCTTAGGGTTCGTAAGCTGTGTCAAGGCTGCAGGGTAGGGCTGATGTGGCATGCTGGCCAAAATGGCATCGTGGTCAAGGAGCAGGGATCCTACACTGTGCCTGAGAGAGGTGGCTGTGGCGAACGTGCTTCGTCTTTTGTGGACACAGAGGGCACTGTGGTTGGCATCAAGTACAACAAGAAAAAACGTTGGTACGAGTTCACAGTAAAGGGGTTGCAGAGTGGTACCAAGTATGTTGTGTCACCCACAAGGATGGATTATCTGGGCTGGTCCGTGTGCACCCAACCCCTTTCCTGTCTGCTGGCCATGAACACCTACGACTGCCAAGGCTGCACAGTCACAGGTGACATGCTCTACCATCCCCCTGTAAATTTCCACCTCTCGAACATCAAGCCATCAGTTTATGTTGCATTGTCACGAGTCGTAACCCAGGACAAGATCAGGATGACCAATTGCAATTTTGTCAACCACAATCTGTACCCCGCAGACCTGGTGGAATACAGAAAGAGGGTTGAGATGGCCTATGTGTGCAGTCGTAACCCAGGACAAGATCAGGATGACCAATTGCAATTTTGTCAACCACAATCTCTACCCCGCAGACCTGGTGGAATACAGAAAGAGGGTCGAGATGGCCTATGTGTGCAGTAGAAGAGTCAGAAAGCTGAGGAGGAGGGGAGTTCAGTGTACTCTCTGTTCTAGAAAAGGACACTTGAACGCAGCCCAGTCGCGGGCTGGTATAACTGAAGAGTGTGTGTAACTGATGTAATTGTAAAATACATTGTAAAATGTGACAATGATGATAAAACTTAATTTGAATCCAACCCCTGGTGTGTCCTTGTTTCTATGAAAAGAAAGAATAACAATGACCAAGTTAAGGGAACCAGTCAGCAGTCTTAATTTCATTCTGTGTCACATGACCATGACTGTGAGATGACAATTGTGGGACAAATTAACAAGTCAGAATTCCTCTGCCCAATTCATAAAAATGTACACAAGAATCACAAACTCGACTGTAAATTGTGATGTTTTGCTGTATTGAACACCAAGGTGTGCTGCAACTCAGTTGGTTTGCTGCAACTCTGCAACTCAGTTGTGTGCTGCAAATGAGGCAACAAGTGTTTGGGAGTTTTCTGTTTTCTCTCTGTCTGGAAGCAGTTCTCTCTGAATGTGTTTTCAGGTCAAATTGAGTTCAGGTCAAACTGAGTTCATGTGGAAGTTGAAGCAGTATTCTGACAAAACTGAGATCAGGTCAAACTGAGTTCATGTGGAAGTTAAACTCAGTTTGACCTGAGCTGGAAAACTCAGTTGAAGCACACCTTGGTAGTGCTGATTGAAGTTGCAGAAGTCGGATTTGGAGGCCTTCAAAGTCTGGACTGTAATAATAAGACAAGCAAACCAAAGTGTTGTGAAGAGCACTAAACTTTAGTTTACTCTGCACAACACTTTGGTTTACTCTGAAGAGAGACAGAGAAAAATACACAACACTTTCACAACACTTTGGTTTACTCTGAAGAGAGACATAGTTATGTGTTGTGTTCAACAACAACTTGTTGGTTTCAACCTAACACCGTAACTGTCACAGGCTTTGCAAATTTTATCACATACATCCATGAGGCCTTCAAAGTCTGGACTGTAATTTGTGATGTTTTGCTGTATTGAACACCAAGGTGTGCTGCAACTCAGTTGGTTTGCTGCAACTCTGCAACTCTGTTGTGTAATGAGAGACAAGGTAAACCAAAGTGTGCTTCAAATGAGGCAACAAGTGTTTGGGAGTTTTCTGTTTTCTCTCTGTCTGGAAGCAGCACATTCTCTGAATGTGTTTTCAGGTCAAATTGAGTTCAGGTCAAACTGAGTTCATGTGGAAGTTGAAGCAGTATTCTGACAAAACTGAGATCAGGTCAAACTGCGTTCATGTGGAAGTTAAACTCAGTTTGACCTGAACTGGAAAACTCAGTTGAAGCACACCAAGTTGCAGAAGTTTGATTTGCAACTGAAACCCCAACGGTATCACATTTATCCATGAGGCCTTCAAAGTCTGGACTGTAATTTGTGATGTTTTACTGTATTGAACACCAAGGTGTGCTGCAACTGAGGCAACAACTTGTTGCCTCCTCTCCCAGAGTTCATGCCTTTGTAAAAATAAATTTAACACACACAGATCTCTGGCTTGACAGTATTAATGTACTTACATGCTCCATTACAAGTGTGAAACTTACTGGACCAATCAGGGACATAAGGAAGGGCTTATCTCGTGTTGTCTGCATTAGACCTTGTGTATAAATTTAATAAATTCTTACATAGCCATACTAACTTCTCATCACTACAAGTTACAGCTAAAAGTTTTTCATGGCAGCTAGAGGTAGGTGTCTGTCAATTTGAATTCTGTTTTAAGCATCTGTGTTATTTTATATTTTAGCTACATTTATGTAATAGTGCCTGATGTCTTAATGAGATATTGTAATGTCAGAGGATATTCTTTATTATGTTTTTTCAGATGGAGATTCCACCAGGCCTGTGCAGAGAAATGGTCCCGGTCCCGGTAAATTAACCCATCATATTTTAATGGTTGACATAATTTGAATTCTGTTTTAAGCATCTGTGTTATTTTATATTTTAGCTATATTTATGGAATAGTGCATGATGTCTTAATAGGATATTATAATGTCAGAGCATATTTTTTTATTATGTTTTTCAGATCGAGTTCCTGAGCTTTTGCAACCGGAGCCTTGGCAATGTCCCATTTCTGACAGTGATTCAGATACAGATGACCATGCAAGACGCCCCTCAACCCGTAGGAGACACGTTCCAAGAAGATATTGTGAATGTCTAAATCACCCTAAATGCAAGAAATAGAAAGAGAAAATGTAATTTTTTTTCACTTTTTTATTTCTACTTTGTGAGTCACAATGTAAACAAGCTTGTTCAACAGTTTAATTGTCATCCTGTGTAATGTAATGTTAATACATTAAATGTTTCTGGTTCTGAGCAGTCAAATTTGTGAATTAATAACTTTTGGTAGAAGCATATATGCATAACATATTAATCCATTAAGACCTTATGGGAACGCATCTGTGCCATTTTAGATTTAGCTATTATGTTATACTTTGGCTATTCAAAAATATCTACAACCTCCATGAGCATACAACCTCAGGCTAGACGTTGCTGCTGACGTGTGACAAGTATGAACAACATCCCTGACATTAATATAGAACAAAATAAAAATAAATTAAACAAAAATAAAAATAAAAAGATTCACAGGAGGCAGTTAGTGATCACCCCATGTGCACAGTGCACACGCCCCCACCACCTCGTACAATTCAGCAGTCAAAGTCCCACCCCCCTGTTTCCACCCAGAGCACTGACAATTCCAACAGTTAGTTTTCACTGGGCAATATTGAAGTAAAATAATATATAAAGAACATCCCATGAATGATACAGCTAACTTAAAGGAAAAAGCAAAAACGTAGAGAAATGGGTCAAATCATGCTTGTAGATCTGCTATTTTTTCCAAAAATCATGAAAATATGTGCAAATCTTATATTTCATTAATTTAAAGGAGAATTTTGGACTAAAGATTTCTTACCTTTTCTATGACGTTCTGATATCTTAGGATGAATGGTACAGTAGAACATTTTCATAACTCCACCCCTGAGCCGCCACAGCTTAAAAGGTGCGCGGATAGGCCTTAGGTTAGATATATATATTTTAATAGCTTTATTTTAATTTTTTTTGCGGCTCAGGGGTGGAGTTATGACATTTTCTACTGTACCATTCATCCTAAGATATCATAACGTAATAGAAAAGGTAAGAAAACTTTAGTCCAAAATTATCCTTTAAGACATACAAAGGTTGAATGCATGTCCCCTTAATAATCAAAAGACCTGGCCATCATTTCAACAAATATGTATATAAATATATATGATATACATTCATATATATAATTCTTCATTGGTCTTTTTATGGTATTTACTGTGTTTCACTAGAAGAGAAAAAAACACAGAAAATAAATACACCATGAAACAGGTTATGCATTGACACTTTAATTGGTTTGAGGTATGAGGGTTAGAAATGAAAAAAACAATCATTTTGAGTCTTTCAATGCAAAATGCAATACATTTGAATATATAACATATAAAAGTAATACTGGTTACACGGTTATACACTCCAAAAGATTAATATACAAAAATAATCATTTTGATTCAGAGAACAAAACATTTTTCATTTCACAATTATATTATGATTGAACAGATAACTTGCTTGTAAAAAGGAAAACAAATTTACATCAGGGTCCATGACATAAACATAATTAAGAACCACTGGTTAAAATAATTTTAAAATTGTGAAGCCCAAGTCCAAATAATCAACTACACTTTAGAAAAAATCCCATAAAACCGCAACCCACAACTACCAATATTTACAAGCAACTTCACAGAAAAATAAGCCCAAAGTCGCTTATAAAAAGTGGACATGGCAACACTGGTTTCTGTCTCGGCAGTATCGCGTACTTTGTGCTCTTTAGATAGCTCAATAAACTTATAAAAATGTTACATCACTGTTGGCAAAACAACAAAACAGTCAGGCTATACGCTGCTGCCATCTGTTGGTGACAAGTATGAACAACATCCCTACCACATTGGGCAAAACAATTCACATACAAATACTTAGTGTAGGTTTACAAACTTAAAGTAGCTTGTAGATCTGCTATTTTAGATAACATAGAAAAGTAATATTGGTTACACTGTTATACACTACAAAAGATTAATATACAAAAATAATCATTTTGATTTAAGAGAGAACAAAAACATTATTCATTTCACAATTGTATTATGATTGAACAGATAACTTGCTTGTAAAAATGGAAAAAAAGGAAACGTTACATATCAGTGTCTAAGTACAAATACTTAGTGTAGGTTTACAAACTTAAAGTAGCTTGTAGATCTGCTATTGCTACTATAACTAGTAATACTTCGCAGGGGCAGCCGAGACACTGGGAAACGGTTGTAGTCCGTACAAATCGTCTTCCGCGTGGTCATAGTTGCAAGCAAGCTCTGAGGAGAGATTGACATCTCGCTTGGAATCATCTTTGGGATATTGGAAAAGTTCTTTGATATAAGCAGACCGTGTATGGTCAAACTCCTTAAGGCGGCGTGCAGGAAGACAATAGGTTTTAAACTCGCCCGCACCTGTTGGCACCTTAATTAGCGCGCAAATATCACGTAAAAAACCTACCAGGCTTCTATTTTCACAAGGTTTGCATCCAAGGACCAGTTTAACTTCCCTCCCTGGGCGCTGGTATTGAGACTTGAACCACAAGTTCAAGGCATAGACCATGTGATGAAAATTGCTACAGAGTTCAATCCCATTGAACAGGGCCCTGTCCAAGGTGATGAGATTTGTTCCATGCTCGAACCACATTGCCAAAATCACCAGATTGTCTAGCACAAAACCACACCAGTGAAACTCAAAACCTTTAGCCAAGGTCACATTGAAAAGCTTCAGCAGCTCCTCTTCCACTGCTAGCATCTCGATCTGCTTGACCTTGTTTGTTCCTACTGCTACGTGTTTCCAAAAGCCAGGTAGCTGAGGGATGCATACATACCGTTCGGCAATATTTTTCGAGAGCTTGTTTTCCTGGCAGGTGAAACTCATCTCTGCCCGAGTCCGACGGAGGACTGCAAACACTGAAACATAGGATCATATAAATAGTTATTGTCATTTATTTAACACAGTAAACAAACATATATATATATAACGATAAAGGGTTTATATTCAAAACACACTTACCATTGCTGAGTATCTCAGGAGGAAAAGGACCATTCGACATCATCAGGCTTTTCACGCATTGCTTGTCTTCCTCCTGTAAGAATTTAGCATTCTGATCCAAAGGCATTAACCATGGGTACTGGTTCACACACACGTTGTTTTCAACCAATTGGTTGATTGTGATATTCTCAGTTTCACTAACTTTTTTCTCCAGATGTTTTTTTTCATCTGCCCCATGACGTTGGCATTGCTTTCCTCTTTTAAAACATTTAAAGCACATATCACAGTTGCACTTCAGAGAGACAGCTCTGTTACGTTGAATTTGAAATGTGTCCTTACATATGTAGAGCTCTCTGGTGTAGAAAATATTGCAGTATTGGCATGTTGTCTTTTCGACGATGGCTTTCGTGTCCTGGAGACATTTGAACTTTAAATAGAAACCATTCATCTCGTATGTGTTGAGCCCTTTGCCTTCCAATTCTTTTTTCAAATCATTGTACAAAGCTCGGATACCTGGCTGCCTTGTTTTTTTCTTAGCTGACGTGGGCATCGATTTGTTCTTTGCAGGGTTTGACTGTTTGACAGTTGACTGTTTGACAGTTTTTTGCTGATTTGTTTTGACTGCGGGACGCTTGTTGGTGTTAAGAGACCTGACAATAGCTGCAGATCGCTGACCCACAGTCTGCCTAACTCTGGTAGCCGCTCTCCCAACTCTCTTCTGGGTGTCAGTGCTGGGATTCGAATCAGCCATGTTTGGCTTAACTGTGGAGACCGCCGCGGGCAAGGACTTACGAGACGTCTTCCGAGTGTGTGGTTTTGCAGCAGGAGAAGGGTGCACAATTTCACTAGGACCCGGAACGTCATCACGTTCCGGGTCTTCTTTTTCAGTCAAATTGGCTTTTGGTATCTCGTCCAATAAGACTTGGGCTGTGCAAACAGTTTGCTGTGATAGACTGGCAAAGATTGCCTCCTTTGCATCAATTGAGGGCACTGTGTGAAGGTTGAGCCGCTCAACAGAAACAGAGCACGGTCTCTCGAGGGTGATGCGTTTTTCTTTGGGTTTCTCATTGCCTCTGGTTCTGCTGCTGCCTCTGCTGCTATTACTACTATTACTATTACTACTATTACTACTACTACTACTACTACTACTACTACTACTACTACTACTACTACTACTTCTGCTAGTATTGCTGGTAGTACTGCTACGACTGCTACTGCGTTTACGTTTTTGTATCTGCTCTGGGTCTGGTACTTGGAGAGATGCTTCACTAGTCTCAAGAGCAAGCTGGCTGTCATCATGAGGCAGTTCTGTATCCTGCCTGTCAGAATTAGAACCAGATGCATGCTTCAAGGGTGATTCCTTGGTAGAACTATCTGTCACGTTTTCTGGCCCAGCTTGATTTTCAATGGCATCTCCCATATCTTGTTTGCTCTCTGAATGATCCACTGACTCATCAGCCATATCAAAATCTTCACCAGGTTGCAATATTTGTATTGTAGGTGTAGGCGCCAACGGGTACCCATGTATGTCTTCTGGTAAAGACCCTAAGCGACCAAAAACTCCGGTATTTTGTTTATGTTCTACATTATGATCTGTGAAAAAAATGAAAATATAAATGTATATATTAGTTACAATTTAACCTATATAGAACCAATATAACTTAACACAAATAAATATGGAAGAACTTTGCATTACAGAAAGATTTTAAAGTAAAAAAAAAAAATTACAAGACAATAAACTGTCTTACCTTCCGGGGAATTTGAAGCCCCTGACTGATTGTCCCTTCTCTCTCTGGATGGGACTGCTTGCCTGGGGTCCCTCAGGGGCTTGGCATACCTCGGTTCCCTCGGGTGCGTGTGGTCCGTGGGGTGCTTGGGGTCCGTGGGTCTTCTCCGACATCGTCCCCTGCCCGTTCTCTGCCCTTCTGTACAGCTGGGTCTACTACGGTGATGGTGGTGACTACTCGGGGCGCGACTAAATCTTTCAGATGATAATCCAGGTTCTGTCTCAGACATTCTTGACTTCTTGTCTTGACTTTTTACTCTAGTAAAATAAATAATAAGGGACAGAGATCCACTCAAAAACAAAGCAAAATAAAAAGAGTCTTGTTCGTTCATAGAGGGGTGTTTCAATTGATTACAGAAATTAACAAGAGAAAGGTATCAAAAGAGAAACATTTTATCTCTATCTATCTATAAAAGAAAATATCTTTCTTACCTTCCATTCTGGAAATCACGATACGGTATTGGGCGTGGCTCTGGATTTTGAATTTGTGCTCTAGTAAAAGAAATAATAAAGCACAGAGATACAGTCAAAAACAATAGCAAAATAAAAAGTCTTGTTCGTTCATACAGGGGGTGTTTCAATTGATTACAAAAATTAACAAGAGAAAGGGATCCCTTTCTTCAAAAGAGAAACATTTTATCTCTATCTATCTATAAAAGAAAATACGTTTCTTACCTTCCATTCTGGAAATCACAATATGGTATGGGCCCAGGCCACGAATACATATTTTCAAGGTTCCACTGTTGCCCTGTTCTCCAGTTTGCCATTATGTTCAGTACTGAGGGGAAAGGGGAAATCCATTGCTTTATGAAGGGGAGGAGTTTCTGTTCATGTGATGGCATTTCATAATGTTGACTGGACCAAATCATACTGGCCCACCTTATCAGTGGTAGGTATACTCCCATAGTGCTATATCAAGTCATTACAGAAAAGGCCCAATTTGTCAGAAAATCCTTTGGCAGTATGCCTAAGCTTGTTAGCCCATTAAGACCTGGAATGCATCTGTGTCACTTTTTCTTTTGAGCTAAAAAGCATTATTTTACACTTTGGATCTTCAAAAATAGCAGATCTACAAGCTTATAGCGCGGCACTCGGTGTCGCCTATGAGCTTGTAGATCTGCTATTTTTGAAAATCATGAAAATGTATGCAAATCTTTGAATATATATTGTTTAAAGCAAACATTTTATGTCTATTCTTTGCTTCTGGATCTACATGCTATAAGCTTGTAGATCTGCTATTTTTGAAAAATCGTGAAAATGTGTGCAAATATTTGAATTTAACTCTATTCTAAGATCTGGAAAGCATCTGTGTCACTTTTTGTAAAAAAAATAAGCGTTTCCCAACATAAAAAAAAAAAAGCTCATAGCTTGGCAGATTTGCAATTTTTTTTAAATTGTGAAAATGTGTGCAAATCCATAGTGGCATGGATCCAGCGGAAGCGTATTAATTAGCTGTATGGCCACATCGGGCTTCGGTGACCACTATGGCATTTTCTTTCTGGAGTGAAGATTCTGGACAGAGATCTGATAATGTTTTGCTTTTTCAGAATAATGGAGAATTAGTATATGATATGCTCAGTCAAGTGTACAGTAACATCTTTAGTTCTGTGGAGCCCTATCCCAATAATGGATCTCTGGGGGGGGATACGATGAATTATGCTGATCTAGTATTGTCGTCCTCAACAGTGAAGAGCACAAGCATGTGCTCCTACTTGGAAGAGAATAATAGTATCTCAAGCGAAAACGTTGAGTTGGATGTTTCCGAGAGTGAAGAAGAGATGTCAGACGCAGATGGTGACCCTGTCTTTGTCGAAAACTCATTGAAGAACCGCTCTTACCTACGCCATAGGGTTGTCCGCTGGTGTTATGAGAGAAACGATGAGCAAGCAGCAGTGCAAAACCCTCCCATACTCTGGGCAAAAATATGCCCAGAATGTGACAAACATGCAGCCCAGTTCAACGCTGCTGTGGACCAATACGATAGAACATTGATCCGCTATGCAAACGCAATGCAAGAGCTCATATTGGGCTTCAGATCAGTCCTGGAGCGATTCCCTTCGCTGAAGACAGATCACGGTGGTGACAAACACCTTAAACACATTGTAGAGGCCGCACTGGGACGTAAAGATTTTATAAGTGAAATTCTGGCCATATCTACAAGCACAAGGGCAAATGCAGCTTGCAGTGCAGAACCCTCATCGGAACAGGACGTGCTCTCTGTGACAGAAGCACTCAAGTGTCATTTTTCAGACTCCGAAGCCTTAAGGCACTTCATAAGGTCATATGAGATTCTGTATTTTCGCTACATGCAGGTGTGGCGAGATATGAACGCAAAGGTGCGTTGCGATCTCCCCCTGATTGAGTTTTTGACGCTGACAAGTAGCAGACCTGGTGCAGAGGGACCAGAGCCCTGGTCAGAGGCCTTGGCCTACGGGGCACGAATGGAAGAAAGGATTCAACTCATGGTGCCAAAGACCATATCGGAATCGTGCCTCTTGGACTTAAGTGAGATCAAGGCCCTTTTAAAAATAGTCCCCAGCGGTTGCAACCTTACAAAGCCTGTGAAAGCTGCTAATGTATTGCTAGGGGCCATTCACTCAAGGCTGGATAAGCAAGCTCCAGAGTGGTACTCAAACAGGCTACAGATGGACCTATACCTAGAGGTCCGGGCTGACCTAACCCTCATGAATGAGCTTATCTCACTAGGGGAGATCTCAATCAAGACCCTGGTCTATGACCGTGTCATGCTCATGGCCTTTGTGCGTAAAATCAACAGGAATGTATCTTCGCCAGGTGGTGAAGCTCACGCACCCGCAGAGCTACTAATCATGAGCTAGCTCAGAGAGCCTATGAAAAAAACATTAGCATGTCGGACTCTAATTGCTGGATCCTACCATACAGGCCGGACTCTGAGTCAGATGAAGATTGTGAGGGAGAAGATGAAATTGAAAAGGAAACACATTACAGTACAGATACAACAAGCTGTGAAAGGGAGAGCGTGGCATCAGAGCTGAGATCTCTTACTGTTTGCACTCTGTGTTCCCACTCCCCAAAATGCAAAGTTGGGGAGTGGAATGCCACCGATGATTGCAATCGGTATACAAGATTCTCCATGGAAGAGATCAGCCCACTTACACCCAGCCTGTGTTTGGTAAAAGAAGGTCACCTGGTGAAAGTGGAAGCTCCCATGTTTCTCCACGACGCTCCAACTGTGGGACAATGGCTGCTCTTGCCAGAAGACTGCAAGAGAACATTGGTAAGGTTGCGAAAAGCTGCAATCGCCGCGCAAGAACAGCCAAACCTTAACAGAATAGTCTTGGAGCAAAAGAATGATGATGGACTGCTGGAGCTAGTGTCGAGATGGGTGAGAGACACCAATGTCATCAAGCATGGCCTCGAGACCTTTGGTGCGTTTGCCTGTGACGCCCTGCTATCCCCGGTTCTGCACACCATACTCAGGTCCCCTTGGTTAGAGGCTCGTAAGACGCAACTGGAGCAGAACAACTCAATGCCTATAGGCTGGGGTGGTGAGTTCTATGATTGCTCTGAAACACAGAAACCCTGCTGCACACAATCTCAGTGCTGCAAGGTCGCACATCGGGTCCAGCAGGTGATTAAACACACTTGTAACAGTCCCTGGGCCACATTGCAAGCTCTGAGGGCTATACCCTTGGAAGTCAATCTCTGTGTAGGGGGTGCAACATGGGCAGCTAGTCTGATCGAGGGTCTTGCCACAGATGCATCTCGCTCTTGTGACTGGCTCTTAAGAAACGAGGCTGTGATCGAGTTCTGTGTGCTGATGTATGATATCCACAAACCTCGCGGAACATTACAAAACCACAATGTGAACCTGCTATTGAACATGTTTACCCACTGCATCACAGCACACCGCTTTGCCTATGAGTGCAAGGCTCCATTACTCAAAAATGTAACGGTGAACACTCTTGCGGCAATGTTCAGCGTGCTGCACTTGGACACTGACAGAACAGAGGACATTGGAGCAAGCCAGCTGCAATCGAATATAATATCCCTATCCCCTGAAGACATTTCAGCGCTGATGCAGACGCAAAACCTAATTTGTGAGCAGCGTTTACCCACTGCCGGAACTGATACATTTTGTAGGACTAGGGTCAACCTAGTATTGAGGGAGCCAACAACACAGTTCTCTGAAGCTTCCCCAGCGGACACGAGGATAATGAGTGAGAATATGACCACCTGTTTCCCTATTGTTTCCACAAAGCAGCTGGAGAGGCTTAACCCAGATACAGGCGGCTCTGATCGGTTCTCGGGCAACCTGTGGCCAGTGTTTGTCAACCGTACGAGAAGATGCTACCCGCTCTTCCGGGCACTAGACTTCCCTACACAACCGGCCCCGACATATATGCTCGAGATGCTGGTGCGGGGCTGGCGGCTTGCTTGCAACATAATGCACCAAGTGCCCACAGCACCAGGTCCAGCGCTTAAGGTAGAGACGGGACATTTTGAAATGCACTTTGCCAAGCCACTGAGTACACTCCTCCAATATAATGTGATCAGCTCTGAGCAGCAGTCAGCAATGATCGAAACCCTTAAGCATGGGACCTTGCCCTGCTTTGCTGGTAAGGGCGACAGTGCACCGGACCGAGTCATAAGCACCACTATGGCGATGGCCTTTGCAGCTAGCGGCATTCGGATAGTGGACACAATTAAGCCCAACTCCAGCGGGACAGTCACTGTATCAGGCCTGTTCTACTATGCTGCATGGTATGTGCTTGTGTATTTGGCCGCATTACAGCTGTCTAAGCCTGTACGCTGTAACATTTTATCCAATGGCTCCAAGGCAGATAAACAACTGCTCGATATGCTCTATCTGTCAGAGCACAATGGGAATTATGAAGTGAAGTGTTTCAATAGACGTATCCTACTTGAAGCTCTGAATATGGCTTTTGGCAAGTTCCTCACCGACTATACTATAGCATGTTTCGCTGAACTGTATGGCTCCGAGCTGGAAATCCAACTGCCATACGCAAAGGCGCTTGATAGGATACCGGGAAACATCACGAGTGCACTGGAAAGCAGGGATGCTTGGCTAGCAAAGAGCAGAGAAGAGTCTGATACTGTCATGGTAAAGGTTCCAGACTCCCAAGAGGGAGCCGGGACCCCCCCCGAGTTGCCATTTGTCTACCTGGGACCGATAGATACCTGTTCACATAGCACCCATGCCGGTCTCTCACAGCCTGGCCCCGTAGCAAAATCCGTGAATGCATTCAAGGATGAAGTTTACAATTTGTGGTATGGCACAGTGTGTTGGCTGGAAAATGTACGGGAGCAAAATCAGCATGAAAACGGGATTCGGACTGTGCTTGCTGAGAAGCTAGAAAGCTCAATTCAAGTGGAAGAGATGATTCCAACTGAGTTTGATGAGAATCTACACAGTGTAATTGAAATGATGAACTCATTTCAAATGTCTTAGCTAAAATAAAGAAGAACAAAACACACACACACACACACACACACACACACACACACACACACACACACACACACACACACACACACACACACACACACACACACACACACACACACACACACACACACACACACACACAAACAAACAGTATTAACATGACAGTTGTAACATGACAGTTGCTTCTCTCAAACATGTTCTGCAGCTAATTTACAAGGGAAGAGGCCTTGACAACAAATATGTTCAAGAAGGAAAAGAAAGGTAATGAGTTTTTGCAAGCTGCCTTTCATCACCTACAAATGCAGAGAAAACATGATGCAGCAGCTAACTTTTTAGATGCTGCATATGTCTTCAAAGAAACAGATCCAAAAAAGGGGATAACCTGTTTGACCCAAGCTATTGAGGCATACACTGACATAGGGAGGTTCACCCATGCAGCCATAAATCACATCTCAATTGCTGAAATATATGAGACCGAGCTGGTTGATATTGATAAGGCTATTGGTCATTATGAACAGGCAGCAGACTATTACAAGGGAGAAGGTTACACCCGCAGTGCTAACAAGTGCCTTATCAAGGTTGCAACCTATGCAGCTCAGCTGGAGCAGTACCCAAAAGCCATTGAGATGTATGAACGACTTGGAACCCATGCAATTGAAAGCACACTGCCTTATTGCATGGCAAAGGACCACTTCTTCAAAGCAGCGCTCTGTCACTTCTGTGTACATATGCTGAATGCAAAACTTGCGGTACAGAAGTACGAAGAAATGTTTCCACCCTTTTCACGTTCTCGAGAATGCAAGCTGTTGAAGAAACTTCTAGATGCCTTTGAGGAACAAAATGTGGACATGTATACCGATTCGGTGAAGGAATTTCACGATATCTCCAGACTGGACAAGTGGCTCACTACCATGCTACTCAGAATTAAGAGAACCATACAGGAAAATGACACAGACCTGCTTTGACCCCCACAGGGGCTTCACATAAATAATACACAATAGTTCACAAATATAGTATTTACAACCAGTTTTGTTGTTGTACTACTAACCCATTTAATCTAAAAAATAAATAACAGAGTTAATAAAGAAAATACTCCCCACAACACACAACATTTTCTGCCCAAAAGTTCTCATTTTATTTCATTTAAAAGTGCTGAGGCCTCCCCAGGGACTTGAACTTCAAGTGGCAAGAGAAAAAAAATAAAAGCGTGAACAAGAACACAATCCACATAAACTGCATGAAAAATAAATAACTAATTGAATAAATAAATATTTAAAA
The DNA here is from genome assembly GCF_963280865.1 of Gymnoscopelus braueri. Classification (NCBI taxonomy): domain Eukaryota; kingdom Metazoa; phylum Chordata; class Actinopteri; order Myctophiformes; family Myctophidae; genus Gymnoscopelus; species Gymnoscopelus braueri. The sequence goes on along the minus strand of NW_027660424.1, from coordinate 15,959 downwards.
AAATATTTTTGTCTATTACTCAGTTTGTCTGGTAATTCTGGTGTATCAACAAATAAATGACTTTTGATCTTTGTTTTTTATAAGTTGGACCTGCTCACACAAGGTCCACACTTTACTGCATGTCAGGTCAAACTCTCATTTGACACAACACTTTGGTGTGTGTGTGTGTGTGTGTGTGTGTGTGTGTGTGTGTGTGTGTGTGTGTGTGTGTGTGTGTGTGTGTGTGTGTGTGTGTGTGTGTGTGTGTGTGTGTGTGTGTGTGTGTGTGTTTGTGTGTGTGTGTGTGTGTGTGTGTGTGTGTGTGAGAGAAGACAGGAAGAGTTCTTATCTGTTATGCCTGAATATTACTGTGACTGCAATAAAAACAGTCCTTTGTATGAACCTTCATAATTGATTTAGCCATCAAATGGGAGTGTGGGAGAGGCCCCCACAAAGTTCATTTTGAGTTTGAGTGTTTCAGTTTGAGTTATCCTGACAAAGTGATATCAGGTCAAACGGAGTTCATTTGAGGTGTTTGAGTTATGGCTGACAAAAAGAGGAATGCACCTCCCATATCTGGATGTTAAGTTTGTTGAGACACCATCTAAGAGAGAGAGAGAGAGAGAGAGAGAGAGAGAGAGAGAGAGAGAGAGAGAGAGAGAGAGAGAGAGAGAGAGAGAGAGAGACCCTGAACTTAGCATTATTATCATTAAACAATATAAACATTTACTGTAACTGTAACATCACAAAACTTGGTGCTTAAAAGAAGCCTGGTCATTCAAAGTCATTTTGGTCAGTGTGAGACCTAAGAAGTTTTTGCTTTTGAGTAAGAACTCATTAATTCATTTCAGTTATGTACACATGGGGAGAACATAAGGTGAAGGAGTCCTCTCACCCCATGCTGGTAAAAGTAAAAGATGTTGTAAGACAAGATGATGAGACAAGCATTGACATGCCGGAACCTGGTGGGAGAACCAGAGATTTGGGATCTAAGAGCGATCCCCTGCCAGACAGTGCAAGATGCTGCTTGATTGCTGTTATGTTGCTGGCATTATTGCTGGCATTATTACTGGGATTGCTCTACTGGAAGAAGAGAAAGCAAACAGTCGCTGTCAGAAGGTGGAGGAGAGCATTGGGTACTGCTTTGGGTAGCAGCATCGAGCTCAGTTCGAGCTGAAAACATGTCACGAAGAGTTTATTATAATAATACAAATAAACAAAATACAAATTTCATGTGGTATGTACTTTCTTTATTTAAGTTAGCAATCTGTGAATGACCAACATTGCATATTCTTGAACAGGTTCGTGACACTTTTCTCCACACCATGTGCTGCTAGTTGCACAAATACCACGTTCACACTGTAGTACGTGTAGTTTAGCATTGGTTCAGGGAAAACCCTTAAATTCTTTCTATACATGATCAGTGGCGCCCACTTGCGTTTGGTCACCAATGTCATAGTTGCTGCGTGTGCATAGTAGGTCCTGTGCTCATCGATTTGAACCTGCACAGTGGTTACATGCGGCACATGTTCAAGTGCGCCCTCTGAGAGAGTGATCACGCTGCGGATAAGGTTGGTCACTGTGGTGACCACTTTGTGTTCAAAGTGAAAGTTACACCTCCTCATGGTCAACACGATGTTCCGTGCTATCTCTTCAAACTGCTTTGGGTTAGAGTCGGTATCCTGGATCCCGAACATATGAACAGGCGGACAGTTAGCGGTAAAAACCTCCAGCTGCCTCATCGAGAATGCTGGTTCACCATTTTTTGTGAGCCAACCTGCTCCATAGCTATAATCCCTGAAACTCAACTTTCTAGACCCAGGGTTGTTTAATCTGGGAGTTATGCGTTCTGCGAGCTGCTTGTTAGGACTAACAGTGGTCAGGGCCCATGTCAGGAAATCCTGCGCGGACATGGATGTGTCTCTCAAGCCACTGTGCAATGCTGAAGCATCGGGCATCAGGGTACGTGACACGGTAGTGACAAAGTCCTGGAGCCAGGTACAGTGGCACCTAGGTTGGCTCAGAAGCTCTTCAGTGCATCGGAAGTTTCTGGCCAAGTATCTCACAAGATCAATCGTTGTGGCATGTTCACTGATCAAGATGTCTAAAGGTAGCAGCTCCTTGGTCGGAAGCAGGCCTGCTTGTGCCGCAGCCTGAAGAGTCAACAACAGCTGAGTCATTATCCCTTCAGACCTCACTTTGTAATCTCTCAATGTACTTTCATTGGGTAGTAGCTGTGCATACTGAAACAGCATTATACCACTTGCGCTGCTACAGGATACCATTTCATTTATGGGACCATGGAAGATCTCTGGCTTTTTGGCTACAACAGTTTGCGACAACTGAACCAAATTACGCTTAAACATGGCTATGTCACCATCTTGACATGAAGCAAGAGTGACACATCTGATTGGCACCTCACCTTTGGTCTTCCTAATGATGAATATGGTTACACCTTCCATGGTTTCCCTGACCACATTCTGGGCTGCCACTAAAGCCTTGGAAGCCAAGATGGAGTCAGCCCCTAACACCTCGGGCAGCTTCTGTTCTTGCGCGCGAGTTTCACAACAATCCACTGGCTTGCTGTGTTTGATAAGCTCCCTCTGGAGCCCGCTGGGTCCTGGACACGTCTGGACATCACTGCTACATAACTTAAGTGATGTGGACTGCCTTGGCTGTAGCTTCCTTTCCCGAACTGCATGCTCACCTTCAGGTTTTCGCTTCTTCCCTGGGAAACGTTCGCGCAGTTTTCTCCCGTTGTCATAGAGCACATCCACCTTGTTTTTGTACCAGATCTCTGGCTGAATGTGATCAGGTGCCAACCTAAGTGTATCTAGTCCATAGTGAGTCTTGTTTGTTTGGTCGTACTTTGCTCCAAACTCCAAATCGTGGTGCTGGAATTTTGCCATGTGGCGTGGCACGGACACTTCAGCTGCTGAGGGTTTGATATTCGATCTTAGCTCATTGGCTACTACCACGTCTGTGGTTCTGTAAGGGCCAATTTTCACTGACACAGGTATCTGGTAATGTGATGCAGGGGACGTTGTATTCCCGATGTCGCACAATGCACAACTGTACCTAGACGTGGAGAGCAGCTTTGCGGGCGTGTACCGCTCCTGCGGGTACAGGCTGATGCACACCAGACCTATGTTGACAAACTCCTGTAGCTGGTTTGGGGTGGAACTGAGATTTTTGAGTTTCTTTTGGAAGGAGTTCCTGACGTCATTCAACAAAGGTCTTTTTTCACCATATTTCCTGATTAGCTCTGCAGCGCCGAAGGCCTTCATAGTATACTTCTCAAGGAAGGCTGGGTCATCAGGTTTGTAACAGCCCAGCATAGCCGTAAGTGATTCTGCATACGTTTTAATGCAGAAGTTGCCCCTGTTTGCTGGGTTGGAATGATGAGAGAATAGGAACTCTGAGAACCTGCATTCCCACATTACACAGTACCAACTGAACATGTCGCTTCCAAAACTGTAGTCGGAACACCACAGCATCTCGGGTGGCATGTTGATCAGGTTGCCTTTGTGCTGGTCTGGCGTGTTGAATGTGCTGGAGGTGCCAAAGTCACTGAGTTTAAACACCACAGGGAATGGTCCCCGAACATTGCACTCTGAAACCAGTATGTTCTTGCTTGTTATGTCCCTATGCTGCACAGATCTAGAGCGAAGATACTTGAGGCCAAAGAGCGTGTCAAGTTCAACCATAAGCATCACCTTGCTCACCGAATTACCCATAAAACTGGTGAACTCCTGCAGTGTCCACAAGGCTCGTTCCATGAGGATCACAGCCCTGCCGCCTAGAGTGAACTCGGCTCCGTCACACCAGTAGCCACCCAGTGTTGTCACCACGTTTGGGTGCCTCATGGAGGAGGCCAAAAGCAGTTCCTCCATCTGGCACGCTAAATGAGCGTACATCAGGAACCTATTCCTGATCATTGGCACTGATGAGTCTGCAAACTCTGGGTGAAGGGCTGTTTTTGCAACGACATTGTCCCCCAAGGCAATCGTGACACCAAATCCACCCCTGCCTAGCACATTATTGCCATCCTCAGTCAAAGTAATGAGGTCAAGGCTGTCTTGATTACCAGTGCAAGGTGTGACATCTGTCAGCAGTGTCCATTGTCCTGGTAACAGATTGGTAATGCTTCCTTCTTCTTCCCGCTTGTCTATGTATCTTCTACCAAATCTGTCCACTAAAGGGCCTGGAGGCCAAACGCCTTTCTCTTGCATGTAGCTGGACGGATTGAAACCCTCGATCAGGGGTCGGTCCTCGTATTGGATCTCAGGCACCGTGCACTCGCGCTCACCTGCATAAAAAGTTCTGTATAACATATCCAGCGGGTTTTTGGCAACAAGCTGGCACTGTTCAATCAGGAGCTCCCCTCTGGTATTGTGTCGCTTCTTGCAAATGCTAATCACAGAGAACAGGATCACTGTGTCAGGCTCACCGTCCTCCTCTTTGCGTCGGATCATTACCACAACCCACTTGCTCTTGTTTTTTAATTTTAGTTTATTCTCTCCAATGTTGATGATCACCACAATGTTGAGAAGCTCATTTTCCACTAGTAAATGTTTGAGCCGCTCCTCAATGTTCATGCCAGACACTAAGGGCTGGCATGGGCTTACAGGGTGAGTGGGACGCATGAATGAGAGCAGCCCAGAAAGGTTATCAGCTACAAAGGTACTCATGTACCACAAGGAGTGCTTCTTCGCCAAATCTCTCAGCCGTTCAGAGTAATTTGTGCCCATGTTTTAAACTGGAGTATTTACTGCTCGCTGTGATGCAAATTGTGAAGCCCCTGGTTCAAACAAAGTGTTAAATAATGTTGAGTCTGAAAAGGCAGGAGCTGGAGCTGTCACATGATGCCTCTTTGGAATTGTTTGAGCTCCTCATCGTGGCTGGATCTCCCGCAGTGGGCCTGAAGCTGAACTTGTGCAGCAACGGCAGTGAGCAGTCAACATTGGAACACCTGCGGAAAATGTGGAGGAGAGTTGAATCCCAACTTGTGAGAATGGATGACTTAATACAAGTCCACCAAATGGATTGCAGAGCTGCAAACGAGGTTATCACAGCTATCCCAGCAACGATCAGCATGGACCAGCGCAAGCTGAAACGTTACTATGTGTATCTGCTTTTCCGCTACTGTATGTCTGTTTTGATTAGCTCCCGGAAGCAATGTTGCATTCCCAGTACGTACCATACTTTGAAAGACATTCCAGCAGCTTGGCTGTCACACAATTGTTTGGGTTCCTACCCCTCAGCTCCATCCCACACAGTCTACCCTTCTGCTCCACCCCACACAGATCAGCAGCTACAGCACCAGCGTTGTTATCAACGAAATGATTCAAATGATCCACGTGCATTTTACAGGCAGGACCGCAAGATCCAATGCCTTGAACCGGGAGGGAGCCTGTTGAGTTCAAAACAGCATCCGCAAGAACAACCGGAAAATGTAGAGTGGACACAATATCAACAGCAAGCTAAAAGGTCTTTTTCCCCATGCTATAAAAGCAATAGGAAAGATTCAGACTCTGACTGATGAAAAATGGATGACTTCATTCTTAACCAGTGAGAGGAGTAAAACAGAAAGGCATATGTTATCATCACCCTCATCATCTTCATCATCATCAGTGTGGCCTGGCTTGTTTTCATAAAAAAAAGGAACAGGACTACCAGATCGTGGCAGTGGCTAGATTTTTTTCTTTGTATGTTCATTTATTTCATTGGTATGGGTTGATATGGCATGTAACTGTTTGTGATGATATCAAATGTCTGTACTTGTGAGAAATAAACACACCAACAAAAGAAACAGGCACAAGGTGAATGATGTTTTCTTTGTTATTTATTTTATCAACTCAAAATAATAACAAAAAATAGATACAGTAAAGAAAATCTTGACAAAACAAGGTTGAAGCACCTAAAAAGTATCACATGCATAGATAGGGAGTGACCTTTGCGCACCTATCAGTATGTGTGTTTGTCTCACAAGGAAGGTTCAGGGTTTTGCATTTTTTGCTTGTGCTACTTTCTTATGCTCAAGAAGAGGATGTTTCTTTTTTGAAAAAAAAATCTGTTCCACCATGTTCCTACTGCTGTCTAGGGGTCATGGTTGAGGACAAGTCTGAGCGGTACATCAACCCCGATTCATGTGCATTGAAATAGCTTTGCCTAGGATTCGTGGCTGAGACGGAGTCAGAGTGGATCAGCATTCCAGATTGAGGTGTATGGCTTGGGTACCTGCTGGAAAAATTCTGCTGCAATGGGGTTGGCAAGTAGTTTTCACAAGTCAAGTCACGCAGTTCCAGCTCATTCTTGTTCCTAAGTATGGTTCTGATGGTCATCAGGGTACCACAGGAGTGACTAATTACAACCACAACGTTCATTACAGCAATAGAAGTCTCCAGACTCTGCCACCTGGTGAGAGAGGTGACAAGGGGTCTGTACAGAAGTTCCATGCAACCTGCCACCACGGCCAAGACTAGTTCCACGTTGCCTATTGCCAGGCAGACCAAAACAAGCAGGGTGCTTTTTCCGTCGGTTATGCTCTTGCTGAGCCCTTGCCTGTTCGCGAGCTTCCACTTGCTTGTTCCGGAGAAGTAGCTGCTAACGAGGCAGACAACAAGCGATAAACAGCCCAGCACTACCAGGCATATGCCGCTTCTCAGGTAGACTTTCCCGTAGAGGCCTTCATCTCCTCTGCTATTGCTTGTGTCTTGGGTGCAACCAAAATGGTGGAACCTTGGTGCGGTACCCTGGGCGTTGTCAAGCAGGTACAGCACGTTGTTTGGCAGAACCAGGAAGCAAACAACTAGGGTTCTGATGATTTCGAGAGTTACGGCCAAATTACCTTTGAACTTGCTCATACTCTGCAGAGCTGCAAGTCTAGTGTCTTTGAATTTGTTTTTGAGATTCGGCAGCTTGTGTAGTAATCCACCATTGTCTTTCCTGTTGTATTTCAACATGGTTGCTATGCTTGTGACAGACTTATCACTAATAGTGCTGCATTGAGCATCTCAAAAACATTTAATAAGATGATTCCAGCAGAACCTGTCATTGAGTTCATGATGAGGAAGATCCCAGATCGGTGGGAGAGGAATAGGGAGAGGAAAAACTCAGATACCTTTTCAAAACATTGCATGTCACTTAAGAAAAAACCCGAAAGGATGAAACGCAACTTTCTCTTGTTCGCCAGGTCGATTGACCATTACCGCTGGTATATTGTCTCCGGCATAACAAGCCAGCTTAACGAGGTGTACAATTTCTACCGTCTTAAGAAGGATAGGCCTCGTAAGCATGTCAACATGATCACAGAGGAGATATACAGGTGTGCGATTGCCAGGCTACACACTCACCGGGACAGCCAGTTGTCGTGGTTGCCAGAATACATGACAAGATTTTTCAAAGTTGAAGGGGAAAAGGTGCTGAGGTACCAAAAGGAGCTACATGCACGATTGAGGGTGCACAAGCTTACGCAATACAATACAGAGAGAGTATGGAACAAGCTAAATATGTCAGCGGCGGTAGGTTCTGCAGTGGATCGGGACTGCAAGGACGTATTCAATGGTAAGAAAACAGAGGGCGAGGTGTGCTTGGTAGCTAGGCTGGTCCTAAAGCAGCTGGACGCCCTTCAGGTGAAGCCTGAGGCAGGGGGTGTGATGGTGGCAAACATTCCTAGACCTGATAAAACAAAGTGGAAAACAAAACGCTCACCAGGTGAAGCCCTCACATACCACCTGAGTTGCTTAAAAGGCTGCAAAGGTATCCATGAAGACTGGGGCATGTGCACCGAGGTAGATTTAGTTGGCAAAGACACTTTCACAGGCAAGACGCTTGTGATCGAGCTAAAAACAAGAAATAATGATGCAGTCGACCAGAAGTCACTGGAACGCTACAACTGCCAGCTATGGCTCACTTGGTTGATGTTTGCAATCACCTACCCAAGCAAAGCACAGGACACACTGGGCTACCTGGTGATCGTCAGACCAGGCTCTAGCAACGTATTAATTTACAGCTGCTACCGACCCACTTTGACCAGATCCCTCCGTGCGCGGTTTCCCTGGATCGACTGCTTTTGTCCCCAGGTTCGTGACTGCCTGACTCCCAACTGCATCAACAAGAGGGTTTCTGGGAGCAGCTCATGGTCAAAAGAGCTGGTTATGCCATGGAGTCTCTGGCATCAGGGCACAGACAACAGGGACCTAAGCTACAGAAATGTAATGTTCAATATTCATCGCTGGAATGAAAGTGTGCAACGTATTGGTTTGGAGAGAGCTAAAAACCAAAACACTGTTGGGCTAAAACTGTCAGCAGCTGGTCATGTTTATGGCCCTGCTGCAGACCTACTGCAGAAATCTCAGGAACATGATCAAAGTCAGGCCAGCACACAGCAAAATTGTCATGCTCAGCTAATGCCAGCACCTGCACAAGATGATCCACAATATCACATAGCGTTGACAGGCACTGGTCAAGCTGTAAATAATGAAGGATTTTGCACAGTGAAGGAAGAGAAATACGAGCAAGATGAGGAGGAGCATTACACAGATGAGGAAAAGTACAATGATGAAGAGGAGGAGGAGGAGGATGATGATGAAGAAGAGTACAAGGAGGAGGACAAAGACTGCTGCACAGCGTGTCGGACATAACGCCCTACCTGGACCTTGACCTAGCCCTATGCGCTTCTCGGTATGAAGTGGTGTTGCCCAAGTGGTGGATGGAATGCGAACTGAAGCTGGGGGAAGCTTTGGAAAAATTGAGTGTGCCTTTAATTGGGACAACTAAGCAAAAGTGCATGGTGGTGGTGGACGAGGAGGGCACGGTGGCTGCCGCTGTTACTGGAGTGACTCTGTTTGGTATGAAGGATACAAGGGTTAGGGAGTTCATTGTCAATGTACCTTTCCTCTTTTTCATCACTAGGATTCGGACCGATGGCAAGAAGGGTCGCACTATTCTGTTCGTGGGAGGGGTGAAGATTCCCACGTTTTGACTGGGGAACACCTAAAGTGTGTGTGCAAAAGAATGTGTATTTGTATGTGTGTGCTTGTGTGTGTGTTGCTTCCCTCAGTTGTTCATTTGACAGTTTTGAGGTATTCTGACTAAAGCATGAGCTGAGTAAGAGCACTGTGTGTGCAGGGCTGTGCCTCTGGCTGTGTCAGACACAGCACTCTGAACCCGCATCTGATTGGTGGGGCAGGAAGGAAGTATAGAGGGTGGAGCCTAACCCCCCAAAAAAAGCAATATAAACATTTACTGCAACTGTAAAATTACATTCTTGGTGCTGAAAAGAAGCCTGGTCATTCACGGTCATTTTGGTCATTGTGCGAGTTGAGAAGTTTTTGCTTGTGAGTAAGAACTCATTCATCAAGAAGTTATGTACACTTGGGTTTATTTCCATACTTTCCTGATGCTATGGAGCACACATGCAATAGGAAAACACAAGGGGATGGAGTCCTCTCATACTCTCAATTTTACCGTAATGGTGGTAAAAGCAGGAGATAATGTAACACTTCCTTGTCAAATTGAGAGACCTTTTGATGCTGACTACACAACAGTGGAGTGGACCAGACCTGACCTTGAACCAGAGTATGTGTTTGTCCTGCATAATGGAAGTGTGCGTACAGATCTTCTGAATCCATTGTACAAAGACCGGACATCCCTCTCTGCTAACCTGTCAATGGAGCTGTCCAGTGTGTGGTTGTCAGACACAGGAAAGTACAAGTGTCATGCTCATGGGATGATCAGCAGTGTGCCAATACAGCTGCATGTGGTAACTACTAGTAATCCCCTGCCAGACGTCACATACACTCCTGAGCCACACACTGTGATCCCGGAAGTGGTATACACTCCTGAGCCACACACTGTGATCCCGGAAGTGGGTGGAAGGAATGGAGAAAAGGTAACTACGAGCGATCCCCTGCCAGACCTGGAAGTTGGTGGAAGGAATGGAGAGAATGGAACCAAGACTGTCTCAGGGCGTGCAAGATCCGGCTTGATTGCTTTTGCTGTTGGTGTTATGTTGGTCGCATTATTACTCGGATTTTTCTACTGGAAGAAGAGAAAGCAAACTGGACTAGAGCAGCGATTTTTCTCCTGGAGGCAGAGAGAGCAAACTGGACAAGAGCAACCCATCTGACCTTTCTGTGGCAATGCTGTAATTCACTGTATAATTGAATCAATTAAAAATAAACAACATTAACTCTAAGCTCTTAGTGTGTTTTTCTTAATTAACGTAACCGTTTTAACCTTAATGCCACAGTGGAGAAAAAGTAAAGGCATAAGAGGGATACGAACCCATCCCTCAGAGTCTGACCCCTCAGAACACATTCTGACATGTAACTACACACACACACACACACACACACACACACACACACACACACACACACACACACACACACACACACACACACACACACACACACACACACACACACACACACACACACACACACACACACACACACACACACAGCATATGGGAGACACACACAGAGAGAGAGAGAGACCCTGAACTTAGCACAGAGATGGCTGCAGCTGCTGTCCATGGTTCTGAAGTTTAACTGAACTTTAGCAGGTGTTGGGGCAGGGAATTCCAGATCATTGTTTTTTATAAGAACTTTACTGCAGGCTGGGTAAATCCGCTTGTTAAGTGAACATACACCTTTAACACTCTGCTATGTTTTTTGCGGGGTTTTAACATATGCTTAGCCAAGAGTTTAAAGCTATCTTCCCCAGGCTCCCTGAGCAGCGGGGATTGTTCCACACTCTGGCCCATCAAAAACAATGTATCCAATGTAATGAAACAGAACACCAAAGATGGTTTACTATTGTTTATTGATAAGATAGAGACACACACACACAGACTTACACAGCCTATACAATTCAATGTATGGTTTTCCTACCCAAAGACAGAAACAAGTTTTAGTTTTAGCATTTTTTTAAATTATTATTATGTCTCAGCCATCACACACAGTATAAAAACTGTATTAAAAATCACAGGGAAACTGCTTGATGTATTTTTTCATACATCATCTAGTAAAGCAAAATTTGTATAATCATCAGAAAAAACTTTAAATAATCCATCGAAGTAATGACTAATGAAATAAATCTGATGGGTAGGAAGGGCTAAGAACATTACTAAGAGAGTACACTGAGTGATGCTGTAGACTGTAATCATATTCTGGTGACCCTTCGCTTACATCCCGAAACATTTCGTTTCCAACATGTGTCTCCAACAACAAGGCAGCAGGAGTTAGCTGAGCTGTATCCGCTGCTTCCTGACTTGAAAACACGGCTTGCGGCAATCTGGGCGGCACGTCCGTGGCTTGCGGAAATCTACATGGCTCATGAACTGGAAACAAAACTTGAGCTGATGTGGGTCGGGCCCAAGATTGCAAGATTGTATCGGTGGCTTGTGTAAACCCGCAGTCCTGCTGCCGAAGCAGCAGCAAATTAAACGCTCCCTCCACACTCTCAGCTGCATCCGCCGCTTCCTGACTTGAAAACACGCCTTGCGGCAATCTGTCCGGCACGTCCATTGGAAACATGTTGCAGGCTGATGTGAATGGTTCTTGAGCTGAATCAGTGGCTTGCGGAAATCTACATTGCTCATGAACTGGAAACACAACTTGAGCTGATGTGGGTGGGGCCCAAGATGTATTCGTGGCTTGTGTAAACCTGCACTCATGCTGCCATGATGCGCTATACACAGGTTGGCAACGTAATATTTCCCGAGCTGGACACACAGGTTGGAAAGTTTTGCAAACAACTTGAGCTGACGTGGCTGGTGCCCGAGTGGCTTGCGTAAACCTGCGCAAGGCCTGAGCTGGAAACAAGGCTTGCGCCAATCTAAGCGTTTCCACCTTTGGCTCAACAATCACCGCTTGGTTCCAGGCATAATTCTTATTTGCAATTTCGATTGCGAATGGACCATAGGGCTGCAGAGATGCTTTGCTAGTGCTGATTAACTGTATTTGGTAATCCCTTGTCTCCCCAAGGAACTCAAATGATTCCAGCCGCCCAGGTATTTCCCCAAAGCATTTGTTGTAAAACTCTTGCAGCAAGGAGATGTCATCGCTCAGCTGCAAATGCGGATCGATAGCACTTTTGACTGAGCTCTGTACTATTGCTATCAGCTGCTGAGCCTGTTTCGGCAGGTACCTAGTCAGACCCAGTTTCCCCAGAGTGTCGGAAATAGCAATGATGCCCTCCTTCGCTCGCTGTTTCCGCATGAGATGTGCAACATCTTTCTCCTGCATGCTATGATATACTTTAGGGTGCAGACTGTCAATCAGACACGAGATCATGTCTGGTCTGAATCCCGTTCCATACCTGTAGAGCCTTGCTGGTTGTATGATCCGCAGAGTAAAACCCAATTGCAGAAAAGTAAGGATTTGTATCCTGATCAGACACAGGGTTACGTGGTAAGCCACTACCAGTTCATCCTCTTGACTCAAGTATTGCAAACCTGCTGGGTGACCAAGATTCCACGCTCCTGGCAACTCGCCCACAAACACTCCGGAGCACTTTTCGTTTTTCAGCGGGCTTGTGCACATTTGCAGCGTGTACGTTCTGGGTACGAACGAATGCCTCTGAAGTTTTGTGTGCATGTCGAGGATACGCTCAAAATCGTCAGAGTAATTGGAGTACACCAGGCATATGAGCAAACATTGCCCATCAACCCTGCTGACGGTGCCCAGCCTCAGTGACTTTCGTGTGTTGCCAATGCGTATCAGCCCTTCCGTGTGATACTCTGCTTGTTCACGAGGCATCCCGTCAGCTATGATCTTTACTCTCTTGAATGGTTCGATCCAATCTGAGGGAGGCTGCGAAAGGTCCACTGTTAGGTACTCATATGCTGAGCGTCTGCAGTCATACACTGTCACGCTGTTCTCCTCCAAAGTGTAGTTCTTTGCATCATCATTGGGCTTTGAAAGTCTGGTGCTCTTCCCTGTCTCTGCTTCAACCCCGTTCTTCCAGTTTGTTAGCAAATCATTGATTTGAGTATGTATGGGTTCTTTGAAATCGCTACGTGTGTGCCCATGCAGGTTGTTGATGGAAGGCCACTGTGCACCAAGGTTGATGTCCAGCTCATGGCTACAATGAATGGGCTGCTTTTGACTGCCAGTTACCACCTTATCGGCTGTGATGTATCTTTTCTTTGACCCCATTTTTAGTTTTTGTATGCTGCAGTGGTTCGTGATCCTCAGGGTGTGGTAGGCGTCACTGCTGAATTCAGCAGCTACGTGATCCGGCACCCCGTGCACATGCCACATAATCAGACTGCGCTCTGAAAGGCGTTTCCTCAACTCATCTTCATGATCATCATCACCTTCATCTTCAATCAAATCCTCAACTCCTGCCATGTTGCACTGAGGCTCACGGCTCTCTGAGCAGTGGCGCTTTGCATTCTGCCTGTAGTGCTGCTTTTTATACTGATCCAAAAGCCTCAGGTCACTATTGCCCCCATTGCTGTAGATATTTACCATGTTTCCACTTGATGTGGAAGGACCACTTATGCCAGTAAGGCAGCTACCACTCATCTCCGGGGTTTGGGTGCAGGACAACTCTGCAGGTGATTGGTCGATGTCATTTAACCAATACAATTGTGAATTTGATTGGACTTGAGTGTCTTCACTGGTGGACTGTCCATAGACATATTCCTTCGCAAAATCCTCAACTCCTGCCATGTTGCACTGAGGCTCACGGCTCTCTAAACAGTGGCGCTTTGCATTCTGCCTGTAGTGCTGCTTTTTATACTGATCCAAAAACCTCAGGTCACTATTGCCCCCATTGCTGTAGATATTTTCCATGTTTCCACTTGATGTGGAAGGACCACTTATGCCAGTAAGGCAGCTACCACTCATCTCCGGGGTTTGGGTACAGGACAACTCTGCAAGTGATTGGTCGATGTTATTTAACCAATAAAATTGTGAGTTTGATTGGACTTGAGTGTCTTCACTCGTGGACTGTCCATAGACATATTCGTTCGCTTGGTTTTTCCATGCTCTCTGGCAAATATTTGTCTTATGCTGGTTCTCCATACTGGTTAAATGCAACCTCTAAACGTGTGTATGCAGTGTTATGCAATGATGTTATTACGCCACATAAGTAGTTTGAGCACAGCATCAGCCTTGGACACAAAGGACTTTTGACGACACACACTCCCATCTCCATGCCCATTCCCTTCCCCTTAGGGAGGTAGTTTAACAGAACCTGCATCTGCAATGTCCCCATAACAGACCAGTGTGCGGACTTTCTTGATCACTTTCACTACGTAAGACTCGCTCTGCACTCGACCATTTACCTCCACAGAATATGTCCCACTGTTTTCTATCGTCATGTTCTTGATGACCAACAATCCAGTTACTTTAGTCAATTCTGTGCTGTTTTTGAATGGCCCGTAGTAGTACACCTCAGGACCAAAGCCCTCATCCCATTCTGCCACTTTATTTGGGCCAAATTTCCACAGGACGCCAGTTATGTTTCCATTAACAGAAGTAGGTTCTGGAAACAATTTAAGGGCCGATGGCTTCGCTATAATTAAGAAAACAGGCCACATAAATGTATTCATTGTACCCTTGGTTCTTTATTCATGACAAACACAAATGCAAATACATTTTGTAAAAGACACCATTGTTTCCAAATTGGTCCAAATAATCCATATTCCATCCGTTTAACCGAAGCAGACAATTTATCTACCTTTCCATTCTGGCTCATCCAGTCTGGTTTTAATCATATTCATATCGCCCTGCAGAGCAGTAACCCTCTCAGCGATGATTTCCAGTATGCGGTCTCTGGCTGAGATGTCATCCGCAACGCGTTTCAAGTCCGAGATCAATGTCAGGATGTTGTCCAACTTGTGTTCTTTCTCAGAGAGCGATGCCAGGTTGGTGTCTCGCTTGGACTCTCTCTCCAAGATCGATGCCAGGATGGTGTCCAGCTTGGTGTCCAGCCTATGGACTCTCTCGTTGATGTTATTCATGTCGCGCTTCAGTTCAGTGATTGTGTCCAGCTTGTGGACTCTCTCGTTGATGTTGGTAAATTGATCACTGTGCTCCACACTGACAAACGGGTTGGTAAATTGATCACTGTGCTCCACACTGACTGGGTTTGTCATTTCACAGAAAAACTGTTTAACCTTCTTCCCTTCCTCATCATCGATGATGTCCAGCTGTTCAGGGGTCAGTCCAGACCCCATCCATTGCCCTTCATCTTTCTTCCAGCGATAGGTGACCAGACCTGCATCTGCAATGTCCCCATAACAGACCAGTGTGCGGACTTTCTTGATCACTTTCACTACGTACGTCTCGCTCTGCACTCGACCGTTTACCTCCACAGAATATGTCCCACTATTTTCTATCGTCATGTTCTTGATGACCAACATTCCAGTTACTTTAGTCAATTCTGTGCTGTTTTTGAATGGCCCGTAGTAGTCCACCTCAGGACCAAAGCCCTCATACCATTCTGCCAATTTATTTGGGCCAAATTTCCACAGGACGCCAGTTATGTTTCCATTAACAGAGGTAGGTTCTGGAAACAATTTAAGGGTCCCTTCCAATGGTATGTAGTTCACATCTCGTTGGGCTGATGACAAGCTGACCAGTGTGCAGTTGGTTGACTGAATTGAACAATCCAGGGGTGGCTTGATAGCCACCGATGGCTTCGGGACTTTCTTGATCACTTTCACTACGTACGTCTCGCTCTGCACTCGACCGTTTACCTCCACAGAATATGTCCCACTGTTTTCTATCGTCATGTTCTTGATGACCAACATTCCAGTTACTTTAGTCAATTCTGTGCTGTTTTCAAATGGCCCGTAGTAGTCCACCTCAGGACCAAAGCCCTCATACCATTCTGCCAATTTATTTGGACCAAATTTCCACAGGACGTCAGTTATGTTTCCATTAACAGAGGTAGGTTCTGGAAACAATTTAAGGGTCCCTTCCAATGGTATGTAGTTCACATCTCGTTGGGCTGAT